>NC_057806.1:407715512-407889374 GCF_018294505.1 Triticum aestivum
AGGCACCAGGGGCGTCAGGGGCGCCAAGGGAGCTGGGGGCACCGCGGGCGCCGAGGGGGCCGTGGGCGCTGATACGTCTCCAACGTATCTATAGTTTTTGATTGCTCCATGCTATATTATCTACTGCTTTGGGCAATATTGGGCTTTATTATCCACTTTTATATTATTTTTGGGACTAACCTATTAACCGGAGGCCCAGCCCAGATTTGCTGTTTTATGTCTATTTTAGTGTTTCGAGAAAAAGGAATATCAAACGGAGTCGAAACGGAACGAAATCAACTGGAGATGTTATTTTTGGAAGGAAACCTACCGGATAGACTTGGACCCTACGTCAGAAGATGAAGGAGGTGCTCACGAGGGTAGGGGCGCACCCCCTGCCTCGTGGCCCCTCCTTCAGTCCACCGACGTACTCCTTTCACACATATATACCCACATATCCTAAAACTTCTAGAACGGAGAATAGATCGGGAGTTCCGCCGCCAGAAGCCTCCGTAGCCATCGAAAACCAATCTAGACCCGTTCTGGCACCCTGCCGAAGGGGGCAATCCTTCTCCAGTGTCCATCTTCATCATCCCGGTGCTCTCCATGACGAGGAGGGAGTAGTTCTCCCTCGAGGCTGAGGGTATGTACCAGTAGCTATGTGTTTGACCTCTCTCTCTCGTGTTCTTGAGATGATACGATCTTGATGTATCGCGAGCTTTGCTATTATAGTTGGATCTTATGTTTCTCCTCCCCCTCTACTCTCTTGTAATGAATTGAGTTTCCCCTTTGAAGTTATCTTATCAGATTGAGTCTTTAAAGATTTGAGAACACTTGATGTATGTCTTGCCGTGGATATCTGTGGTTACCTTGCTGTTTTTATATTTTCAGATTACAAATACCTTTATCTACCATCCATATACCACTTGTATCACCATCTCTTCGCCGAACTAGTGCACCTATACAATTTACCATTGTATTGGGTGTGTTGGGGACACAAGAGACTCTTTGTTATTTGGTTGCAGGGTTGCTTGAGAGAGACCATCTTCATCCTACGCCTCCTACGGATTGATAAACTTTAGGTCATCCACTTGAGGGAAATTTGCTACTATCCTACTAACCTTTGCACTTGGAGGCCCAACAACGTCTACAAGAAGAAGGTTATGTAGTAGACATCAGACGCCAACGTCGGGGGCGCCGGGGGCGCCAGCGACGCGGCTATAGGAGGCGCCGCATGTGGGGGGGGCGCCTCAAAACCTGGGACGGGCCAAGAGAGGCATGCGAGCGCCCTGGGAGGGGCATCGAGGAGCCCGCGTCATCGGTGGCGGGAGGAACAATCGGGGGTACCTGCTAAAACGGAAACACATGCTGATCAAAGTAAACGTGTCGGGAAGTGAACACACGGTGGGAGACGGGATCATAGCACCGATATCCCTTGGAGTTAGAGGGGTAGCCGATGAAAATGCAAGCGACAGAACGACGTGCGAGTTTGTGAGGTGCAGAGTCGGCAGTACTAGGATAGCAAAGGCACCCGAAAATACGCAAAGCCATTATAAGATGGAGGCGTACCGTAGAGAAGATGGTGAGGTGCATAGTTCCACCGTGGGTAGCAGGGGCGAAGGTTAAGGAGAGGTGAAGCAGTAGCAAGTGCGTCCGGCCAGAAACGAGGCGACACATTAGCATGGAACAGAAGCGTGCGAACGCAGTCGTTCAGAGTGCGAAGGACGCGTTCAGTTCGACCGTTCTGCTGTGAACTATATGGGCATGTGAGATGAAAAATTGTGCCATGGTGCGACAGAAAAGTGCAGAAAGCAAGGTTGTGGAACTCTTTTCCATTGTTAGTTTGAAGAACAAGGATGGGCCGCCCAAACTGCGTGTTGACATAGGAGTAAAAAGCCATCAAAGCGGAGAGTGCATCCGACTTTCGTCGTAAAGGAAACGTTCACACATAGTGAGAATAATCATTAAGGATAACCAAATAATATAAATAGCCCGAATTACTAGGAACCAGAGATGTCCACACATCGCTATGAATCAACTCAAAAGAAAAAGAAGCTATGGTGGTGGAGTTATTAAACAGGAGGCGAACATATATGCCGACACGACATGCATGACAGGTGTGTTCCTCTATCTTATTACAACTGAAACTGAAACTCCTAAGAATATGACGAAGTGTAACGGGGTTGGGATGACCCAAACGAGCATGCCAAAGATCGACGTCGGCGAAGAGAGCAACCGGTGCGGTGGTGGAGGTGGACGACGGATGCACCGGATAGAGCTCGTCGAGGCTGTCACATCGGTGAAGTACCATCCTAGTTCGAGCGTCCTTGACAGAAAAACCAAGCTCGTCAAATTCAATAGTAACAGGATTTTCACGAGTTAAATAGCGAACGAAAACAAGGTTCTTAATAAGATGAGGTGACACAAGTATGTTAGACAAAGTAATAGACATAGAATTAGAAGGAAAATAAGTGTGCACGACATGTGTGATAGGGAGTGTGGAACCGTCAGCGACAATGATGCGGCGGTTGGTGGTGATGGGAGTGAAGGAGGCAAGATTACCAGGATGAGCAAACATGTGAGCCGTATCCCCGGTGTCCATGTACCAATCACCACCTCTAGTGTAGTTGTTCGGTGTAGGCGCGGTGTGCAGCGCGGCAAGGAGCGCCGGCAGCAGGGCCGGCGAGGGCGGCGGGGCCGCGGGAAGACCGTACACGCCGTTCAGCTGCGGTAGTGGGTATCCTCCGTACAGCTGTGGAGCCGCGTAGTATGCCTGGTGCGCCGGCGGGCGCGACACAGAAAGAGTCGATGCAGGAGCCCATGGAACCAGCATGGTGTAGGCATGAACAACGCCGGTCCACGGGTTGTAGCCGGAGGTCCACGGAGGGGGCACCTGGAACTGCTACTACTGCTGACGGGGCGGGCCGGTGCCCTGCGGCTGCTGCTGCTGACCACCGCGACGGCCCCCGCGAGGGGCGGGCCGCCCATAGGGCAGCGGGAGCAGCCCCGGCTGCTGGGTGGCTGGGTACAGCGGTGTTTACCCAGGTTCGGGCCCTCTTGATGGAGGTAATACCCTACTTCCTGCTTGATTAACTTTGAAGAGTATAAAGGTTACAAGAGTTGATCTACCTTGAGATCGTAATGGCTAAACCCTAGATGTCTAGCCTGCATGACTATGATCACCTCTATGGACTAAACCCTCCGGTTTATATAGACACCGGTGGGGCCTAGTGTTGTACAAAGTCGGTTTACAGAGAAAGGAATCTTCATATCCGAACGCCAAGCTTGCCATCCACGCAAAGGCGAGTCCCATCCTAACACGGGGAAAAGCCTTCTATCTTGTGTCTTCACAGCCCATTAGTCTGGCCCATGTTATCTAGCCCGGATGCCCGAGGACCCCCTAGTCAAAGACTCCTTCAGTAGCCCCTGAACCAGGTGAGGGAGTCCTGGACTAAGGGGTCCTCGGGTGTCCGATCTATTGGATATGGGCCGGACTGATGGGCCATAAGGATACAAAGACCGAAGACTCCACCGGTGTCCGGATAAGACTCTCCTTGACGTGGAAGGCAAGCTTGGTGACCGACTATAAAGATTCCTTTCTCTGTAACCGACCTTGTGTAACCCTAGATCCCTCCGGTGTCTATATAAACCGGAGGGCTAGGTCCGTAGATAGGCCGAATCCTCATAATCATAGCCAGACTAGACTTTTAGGGTTTAGTCATTACGATCTCATGGTAGATCAACTCTTGTAATACTCATATTCATTAAGATCAAACAAGCAGGACGTAGGGTATTACCTCCATAGAGAGGGCCCGAACCTGGGTAAACATCGTGTCCCCTGTCTCCTGTTACCATCGACCTTAGACTTACAGTTCGGGACCCCTACCCGAGATCCGCCGGTTTTGACACTGACATTGGTGCTTTCATTGAGAGTTCCACCGTGCCGTCCGCAAAAGGTTTGATGGCTCCTTCAATAATCTACAACGATGCTGTCCAAGGGGAGGTCTTCCTCCCCGGACAGATCTTCGTGTTTGGCAGCTTCACACTGCGGGCCAACTCGCTTGGCCATCTGGAGCAGATCGACAGCTACGACCCTGGCTGTCAGGTCAGATTCGGGAGCTTGAACTACGTCGCCGATATCCGTGGAGACTTGATCTTCGATGAATTCGATGCCACGGCAATCGCTCTCCATCGCCTCGATGAACATGACTTAGATCTGTCATTGGGCCATACCCAGGAAATTGCACCTATAGCCGCTCTGGCCTTAGATCCGGAGCAGGCCGCGCCATTCAAGGACAGGAAGCTCAACCCCGCCACGAAGGCCGCAGACTCCACAAAATTGGAGCCGCACACATACTTAACCTCAAGTAACATCTGTTTCGCCGGAGCTACGGATTCATTTCCGGTTATAAGTTCCGAACTATGCGTGTCCACGCATGTCGAGCATGATCGGTTATCGATCGCCGAATTCAGCGCCGCGACATCTTCCGGCACTCACCCTTGGGCGATGTGTTGAATTCATTAAAAAATCTATCCTTAGCGGGGGATTCACAACCGAACTATATCCGGTTCGAACTAGAAGCTGACGACAAATTTCGCTCCCCACCCGCCACCCACTTCATAGCCACTATCAAAGACTTAACTGACATGCTCGATTATGGCTCCGACGACATCGACGGTATGGACGATGATGCCAGAGAATAAGAGGCCCAGGACCCGCTGTTCACCGAACGCTGGACGGTCGTACGATGTATACATGGTGGATGCACCAAAGGAGAACAGCGGCATTGACAAAGAAGATCCAGTTGAGGATAAATCTCCTGAGATACAATCGAAACGCCAGCGTCAGCGGCGCTGCTCTAAGTCACACCGCAGTAAAGATAGCAACACCGGCACAGGAGAAGATAACACCCCGGAAGGTGCCGAAGACAACGAAGACCCCGTTGACGCAACTACCGAACAGGACGAACGGGAAGATAGGCAGGTTAGCCCAGGTAAACAGGCCACACACGAGGACTTGGTGGACAGTAATTAGCTTCCGCTCTCCGAGGATGAGGCGAGCCTCGGCACCAAGGATTTCATCGTGCCTGAGGAACCTCTGGAGCAGGAGCGCTTCAAGCGCCAGCTAATAGCCACTACAAGGAGCCTGAAAATGAAGCAGCAGCAGCTTCAAGCTGACCAAGATCTGCTCAATGTTAAATGGACTGACGTCCTAGCAGCCGAAGAATACGGCCTCAAGAGCCCGGCCAAAAGCTACCCGAAGCACAAATTACTACTTCAGTTCGACGACGAGGCGCCGGAACACGTACCACCATCGTGCAATGCGGCTGACCGACCACCACGCAGCCGGGACAAATTGACAACTCAAGCCGAACACCAGTCCGTCCCGCCTCATCGCAAAGGTAGAGGTAAACTCACGGTCGAACATACGACCTTCAACATGACCTGAACAATAAAGCAAGACATACCAGATCAATCTACAGATCGCGAGAACGTGCCACTACACACGACGACGGCCATCTGTTCGGACGTGACAAATCTAGTCATGCACGGTCTGAAAGCCGCAGACGGACCCCGCCAGAGCTACATCGCGATACGACCCGATATAGAGGTGCCGCACACTCTCATTGCTTCACCGACGAAGTCATGGAACATGAATTCCCAGAAGGGTTCAAACCCGTGAATATAGAATCATATGATTGCACCATAGACCCCCGCAGTATGGATCGAAGACTTCATTCTCCACATTCATATGGCCTGCGACGATGACCTTCATGCCATTAAATACCTCCCCCTGAAACTCAAAGGACCAGCACGGCACTAGTTGAACAGCCTGCCCGAAAACTCCATCGGCTGCTGGGAGGACTTGGAAGAAGCCTTCATTGATAACTTCCAAGGTACATACGTTCGACCTCCGGACGCCGATGACTTAAGCCATATAGTTCAACAGCCCGGAGAGTCCGCCAGGAAATTCTGGACCAGGTTCTTAACTAAAAAGAACCAGATAGTCGACTGTCCGGATGCCGAAGCCCTAGCGGCCTTTAAACACAGCATCCGCGACGAATGGCTCACCTGCCACCTCTGCCAATAGAAGCCAAAGTCCATGGCGGCCCTTACGGCACTCATGACTCGCTTTTGCACGGGCGAGGATAGTTGGTTGGCCCGTAGCAAAAACAATGCAAGCGACGCCGGCACCCGTGAAGCTAAAAATAGCAACGACGAGTCTCGACGCAACAGGTACAAACGTTGAAATAACAATGACAACACCGAGGATACGACGGTCAATGACGGATTCAGTGGCTCTAAGCCTGGTCAGCGGAAGAAGCCGTTCAAAAAGAACAATTCGGGCCCATCTAGCCTGGACCGCATACTCGACCGTCCGTGCCAGATTCATGGCACCCCAGACAAACCACCCAATCATACCAATAGAGATTGTTGGGTTTTTAAACAGGCCGGCAAGTTAAATGCTGAAAACAAGGATAAGGGATCGCAAAGCAAAGACGACGACGAGGAGCCCCGGCCGCCGAACACTGGGGGACAGAAGAAATTCCCTTCTTAGGTCAAAACGGTAAACATGATATACGCTACCCACATCTCCAAGAGGGAGCGCAAACGTGCGCTCAGGGACGTCTACGTGATACAGCCAGTCGCCCCAAAGTTTAATCCATGGTCATCATGCCCGATCACTTTTGATCGTCGGGATCATTCGACCAGTATTCGTCACGGCGGTTCAGCCGCACTGGTACTGGACCCAATAATTGATGGGTTCCATCTGACGCGAGTCCTGATGGACGGTGGCAGTAGCCTCAACTTGCTCTATCAGGATACAATGCGCAAAATGAGCATTAACCCATCGCGGATCAAGCCCACAAAGACTACCTTTAAAGGAGTCATACCGGGCATAGAGGCCCGTTGCACGGGCTCAATCACACTAGAGGTTGTCTTCGGATCTCCGGACAACTTCCAAAGTGAGGAGTTAATCTTTGATATCGTCCCCTTTCGCAGCAGCTACCACACACTGCTCGGGCAAACCGCATTTGCTTGATTCAATGCGGTGCGATACTACGCTTATCTCAAGCTTAAGATGCCCGCACCGCGCGGCGTCATAACAGTCAATGGAAATACGGAACGCTCCCTCCGCACCGAGGAGCACACCGCTGCCTTAGTGGCAGAGGTACAGGGCGGCCTTGTCAAGCAGAAGCTCAATTCGGCGGCCGATCCCTCGGACACTGTCAAGAGAATCCGAACCATTCCACAGAAGGACAGCTCGGCTCGTCAAGAGCTTGACTAGCAATTCGGCCTCCGTCCTTGTACTGACCAAGTGGTGGCCATCGTACCGCGCGTACATAATTACGCACTAAAAATACCATGGACCCAGATGGAGGCATAATCAGCTTGTGATCCGCAATACGGCTCGACCACCCCGGACACTCATACTTTCACTATTTCCCCTTTTTCTTTTGTTTTTCCTTTTTAGGCCTTTCCCGTTGACTTGACCATCGATTCTTTTCGAAGGATAAAAACACTAAGACAACAAGAAGCATGGACGTACTGGGAAACTCTTAGGTGGTCTCTTTAAGGATCCCTTTACCTATCTTCAAGACCCACACGCAGCTCTCTCTTGGTGAAGGCATAGTAAATAGCCTTTCCGCTTATTGCATTACTTGTATAGATGTGCTTTAACGCACCAATGAAATTATAATAGAAACAGTTTGCGGCCCAAATTTTCACGGCTCTAGCTTACCACTGGTTCTTCCTTTTTCTTTATTTTTGCCTTTTCCTTTCTGGTAATTCTATCTGATAACACCTGTACACTCATGTGCGTTTTAATTTGCCAGGGGCTTCATAGCAACCCACAACATGGCAACAAAAGTCCGAACACTTTTACAGTATAGTTCGGCACCCCGAATTTAGCACTATATGCATTGGCTCCGAATCATGTCTTTGGTCAATAGTTGGGTTGCCCGGGTCCTGTGCTTGCTACCTTACATTCCGCTATATTGGCTAGGGTAGTAAAGGGAGAACTACTGTGATTGTGCCTTGGTTTACCCAAGTGAGCACCTCAATAGAGAAAGTCGAAAACTGACTGTCATGATGCGGCGAGAGCCAGTCAGCTCTTCGGAGGTCTCAAATCCTTAGAGATTTTTTTCGCATTACGCGAGGGATTGGTACTTACCCGATCAAGTGTTTGCAGCATCTTAGTCCAGATACTAGGGGCTGCGCATGCATTTTTATTGTCGAACTCCTATGGCTAAGTGAGAGTGCTAAAGCCTCCGATTGCCTGGTTCGTCGCGCTAAACACCTCCTTCAAGGACCAAAAAATTGGATCAAGAGTGTTTAGATTACATCCTGAACACCCCCGTATTTCCTACATGGGGGCAGAAGCCGACGACTGGCCAACTCTCAGATTTCACATAAAACGGCCGCACAGGAGGAGAAATTTTTTAAAGCATTATATTACATAAAAGTTTTGTTTTCATCATACAAGGCAAAGACAACATGAATGTATTCATTCAAAAATAATGTCTTGCCCACACTGCGTTGCTACAATGCGAGACCCCTCTAGGACATCTGCAAAATAGCGCTCGGGTGTGCGGTGCTCCTTCCCCTTTGGCGGCCCCTTGGTCAGCTCGACGGCGTCCATCTTCGCCCACCACATCTTGCAGCGGGCGAAGGCCATGCGTGCACCTTCAATGCAGGCCGATCGCTTGACGACGTCCAACCGAGGACAGGCGTTCACCAGCCGCTTCGCGAGTCGTAGCTGCCGGACATAGCTTCGGCTGGCCACAGCCGGATTATCAAATCCTTCATGGCTAGTTCGGCCACCCTATGTAGCTCCACCAGCTGTTTCAGTTGATCGGTGAAGGGCACGAGATGCTCTGGCGCAAGATACTGCGACCAGAACAATTTCTCTGTGGAGGTCCCTTCTTCGGCTCGGAAGAACTCCGCGGCATCGGACACACTGCGCGGTAGATCTGCGAGGGCTCCTGGAGAACTCCGAATCCGGGTTAGTAAGAAATACATCTTCTTCATATATTTGCTTTGCATACTAAACGCCTTACCCGATGCGTTTTCATGGCCTCTTGGATCTCCTGGAGGGCACCCTGGGCTTCAACTCGGGCCGCTTCCGCGCTTTGACGAGCCTTGGAGAGTTCGGTATCTTGAGCCAAAACATCGCCCTCCAGGGTCTCGTACTTCCTCACCGCGTCTTGGAGCTCTTGCTGGACCTCGTTCAGCCGAGCCTTCAGCTTCTTGCGAGCGGCCTGCTCCTTGACAGCTTTCCCCTCGGCTTCGGCCAGGACCTTTTTCAGGGCCTCGACCTCGGTCGTCGCCCCTACACATATAATGACACTACGGTCAGTATACATCATTTACTCTTTCCGAATATATATAGCGAGCCATTGCATACCTTGCTAGTCTTCCAACTACTTCCTCGCCTGGCCGAGCTCTTCCTCGGCCCGCTCCAGTTTCTGCTTTAGTCTGGAGACTTCACCAGTGTGAGAAGTCGCGGCCAGCAGCGACGCCTGCTTATTTACATTAGACGCAGTTTGGTTAGTTTCCTGCGAAATTTAATTGATCCTCTGTCCGGCTTTTCTTTCCGAACACCGGATAGTGTCTCAGGGGCTACTGTCTATGTGGGGATTTTCTCGGTTGAATGTCGCTTACCTTAAAACCTGTCAGCAGGCCACTGCAGGCTTCGGTCAGTCCGCTCTTGACGTACTGAACCTTCTCAATCACCATACACATAAGGATACGATGTTCTTCCACAATGGAAGCGCCCCGTAGCGCTTCCAACAGATTGTTCGGCGCCTCTGGTTGGACAGAGGTCGCCGGCGGGACGGGCACGCCTCCTTCTCTTGAAGGAAGCTGCTTGTCGGCCTCCGGGGCCGTATGGGTCTCCGGATCCGTGCTCATATGGAGGCCGAATTGAGGACGTCCCCCATCATTAGTCTCCATGGGGGTCTGTTCCCCCATGTGTCCGACGGCCGAGGTGTCGCCCTCCGGCGCCGCCATGACAGGATCCTGAACCTCCCCCTGTCTTGGGAAGGTCCTTTGGGAGAGCACCTCATCGTCTCCCTTGGCCTTGGGAGAGTAAGCGGTCGGCGATGTCTCGCTGGCCATCTCCTTTGAATCCAACAAGCCCCTTGATGAGGATCGCTCGAAGCTGTCGTGGGTCGGACTATAATAACATGATTAAATCATATAAAATACCATAAGGTGGAAAAGCTGGATAAATGGACGTGTACGGGTTCTTAGCACTCACGATGCGGCCAGGGGCTTGTTCCGAGGGCACCGCTCCGGACTGCTGTCAACGTTCCACGCGGAGCTGCCCTTGAGAGTGCCTTTCCCCTTCTTGGGCACCTCCGCCTCCAGAATTTTGGAGGCCGCCCTCTTCTTCCTCCCCCTATCAGGGGGAGAATCGCTTTCCTCCTCTTCGTCGTCGTCGTCTTCGGTGGCGGAGGAGCGGGTCTTGTCTTTGGACGTCGCATCCGAAGCGCCCTTGCGGCGGGGGCCACTGCGGACCCCCTGGCCTTCCTCGTGGCCTTCTTCGTCGGTGCCGTATAGGGCGCCGGCACCAGCATCTTTGCTAAACGCGGGATGACTGGTTCTTCGGGCAGTGGAGCCAAATACTGGATCTGATTTGCCCTCTCCATCCAGTCCTGAAGAAGCAATGATAATAAAAGCTTAGATATCATCCTTGAAATAAGCAAGTAGGGGATGCGCTAAAAATAAAATACCTTGTTGGCGAGGTGGTTAATGTCGTGCCCGCGGTCCGAATCTGTGGCCGGCGGTGTCTCGTTGCCCTTGAAGAGCAACTTCCAGGCGTCTTCGTGAGTAGTTTCGAAGAGCCTCTTCAGGGTATGGTGCTTCTTCGTATTGAATTCCCACAGAGGGCGGCTTCGGCTTTGGCACGGGAGAATCCGGCGAACTAGCATCACCTAGATTATATCGACAAGCTTGACATCCTTGTCCACCATACTTTGAACGCGCATCTGTAGCGCTAACATCTCATCTGGCGAACACCAATTTAGGCTCTTCTCGATGCAGGAGGTGAGACGCATTGGGGCGCCGGAGTTGAATTCCGCAGTTGCGGCCTAGTTGGTGCCGTGGGGTTTTGTAATGTAGAACCATTGTTTCTGCCATTCCTTGGCAGTCTCCACGAAAGTGCCTTTCGGCCAGGAGACATTGGTTAGCTTGCTCACCATGGCGCCTCCGCACTCCGCGTGCTGGCCATCCACCACCTTCGGCTTCATGTTGAAGACCTCGAGCCACAGCCTGATGTGGGGTTGGATGCAGAGGAAGGCCTCGCACACGACGACAAACGCTGAGATGTTGAGGAAAGAATTGGGGATAGATCATGGAAGTCTATCCCGTAATAGTACATCATCCCACGAACGAAAGTGTGGCGTGGAAACCCTAGCCCGCGGAGGAAATGAGGGATGAATACCACCCTCTCGTTGGGCTTCGATGTGGGGACGACTTGCCCCTGGGCTGGAAGACGGTGGGCGATTTCCTTCACCAAGTACCCGGCCACCCAAAGCTCAATAATGTCCTTCTCCTTGACGGAGGAGACCATCCACTTGCCTTGGCCTCCGGATCCGGACATGGTTGAGTGCTAGCTTGAGGGGGAAGAAGATGAGAACTTGGGCGCTGGAGATCAAGAGTGGAAGGGCAGAGGAAGAGAGAAGGCGTGGGAGAAGAAGGGGGAATCCTTATCCCCTTATAAAGGCAGTGAATATCGAACGCCTCCCCACTCACCCTAAAACTTGCCTATTCCCAAGGGATGTGTAAACGCACGGTTGGGTTACCCACGCCCGCATTGAGGAAAATCCCGCAACAAGGGGACACGATCTCTGCTTTGACAAGACAAGCCAATGGAAACTGCACCTCGAAACACGGAACGACGGACAAAAATGGTTCGATATAGTGACCGAACAGATGTGATGTCATCTTGCAAAAAGTTGTCAGCTAATGGGACTCGTGAAATACTATATTCCTTGCAGTTGTGTGTGGTACTTGTGTTGCAGATCTGGACACCTTCATTTTATCCGAAGACTATCCTGGAGTATTCAGAAAGTAGAACCCGCCTTGCAATGTCGAAGACAATCTGTGCGTCGGACACATCGTCATTGAAGCCTGGTTCAGGGGCTACTGAGGGAGTCCTGGACTAAGGGGTCCTTCGTTGTCCGATCTATTGGATATGGGCCAAACTGATGGGCCGTAAGGATACAAAGACCGAAGACTCCACCCGTGTCCAGATAGGACTCTCCTTGGTGTGGAAGGCAAGCTTGGCGACCAACTATGAAGATTCCTTTCTCTATAACCGACCTTGTGTAACCCTAGATCCCTCCGGTGTCTATATAAACCGGAGGGCTAGGTCCGTAGATAGGCGGAATCCTCATAATCATAGCCAGACTATACTTTTAGGGTTTAGTCATTACGATCTCGTGGTAGATAAACTCTTGTAATACTCATATTCATCAAGATCAAACAAGCAGGACGTAGGGTATTACCTCCATAGAGAGGGCCCGAACCTGGGTAAACATCATGTCCCCTGTCTCCTGTTACCATCGACCTTAGACGCACAGTTCGGGACCCCCTACCCGAGATCCGCCGGTTTTGACACCGACACCAGGCTTCAATGACGATGTGTCCGGTGTGTAGATTTTCTTCAGCATTGCAAGACAGGTTCCTCCTTCGAATACTCCAAAGTAGTTGATCAACAAGAACTATGTCCGGATCTGTTTAACAGTCACAATATCACTGCCACAAGGGCATATTACTTAATCAAAAACATGATATGTCTACACTGACAGTTTTGCTGGCGAGACGTTATGTCTATGTCGATGTCAAAACCGGCAGATCTCGGGTAGGGGGTCCCAAACTGTGTGTCTAAGGCGGATGGTAACAGGAGGCGGGGGACACAATGTTTACCCAGGTTCGGGCCCTCTTGATGGAGGTAATACCCTACTTCATGCTTGATTGATCTTGATGATATGAGAATTACAAGAGTTGATCTACCACGAGATCGTAGAGGCTAAACCCTAGAAGCTAGCCTATGATTATGATTGTTGTTGTCCTACGGACTAAACCCTCCGGTTTATATAGACACTGGAGGGGGCTAGGGTTACACAGAGTCGGTTACAAGGGAGGAGATCTACATATCCAAATTGCCAAGATTGCCTTCCATGCAAAGGAGAGTCCCACCCGGACACGGGATGAAGTCTTCAATCTTGTATCTTCATAGCCCAACAGTCCGGCCAAAGGATATAGTCCGGCTGTCCGGGTACCCCCTAATCCAGGACTCCCTCAGTAGCCCCTGAACCAGACTTCAATGACGATGAGTCCGGCACGCAGATTGTCTTCGGCATTGCAAGGCGGGTTCTTCCTCCGAATACTCCATAGAAGATTTCAAACCCAAGGATCATGTTCGGCTCTGCAAAACAAATTCCACATACCACCGTAGAGAGTACAATATCCCACAAATCTAATCTGCTGACAAATTTCATAGCGTGACATCACGCCATGGCCCGGTCATCATTCGAGCCATTTTTCTCAACCAGCTACTGCACATATTGCGAGGCGGTTTTCTTGGCACGTCTTGTCGAAGCAGAGATCGTGTCCCCTTATCACAGGATTCTCATCAATACGGGTGTGGGTAACCCAACTGCGCCATCAATCATGGCGCTTGGGGAATAAGCGAGTTTACCAGGAAAATGGGGAGGCGCAAAATCCCTACTGCCTTTATAAGGGGATAAGGACTCCCTTTCGCAACCACGCTTTCTTCTTCCCGATCCATTCCCCTTCGCCCGAGCTCCAGCGCCCGAGCGTTCGTCTTCTCCGCCCACAAAGGCCTTCCGAAAAATGTCCAGATCCGGAGCAGGAGGCAAGTGGATTGCCTCTACCGTTAAAGAGAAGGATATCAAAAAGCTTCGGGAGGCCGGGTATCTGGCCAAAAAATCGGCCACCATCTCCCAATGGCGGGACAAATCGTTCCTACTCCAGAACCCCAATAGAGGGTTGTATTACTCCCTCATTTTGTCAGCGGGCTAGGGTTTCCCCTCCACCCATTCGTTCGTGGCATCATGTATTATTACGGGATCTATTTTCATGATCTATCCCCCAATTCCTTCCTCAACATCTCGACATTCATCGTCGTGTGCGAGGCTTTTCTCCGCATCTCGCCACACTTTGGCTTATGGCTGAAGTTCTTTAATGTGAAGCCCAAGGTGGTGAGCGGCGAGCACGCCGAGTGCGGGGGTGCTATGGTGAGCAAGATGCCTAATGTCACATGGCCAACAGGTACTTTTAATGATTCCGTCAAAGAGTGGCAACAGTATGTTTTACATCACTGAGCCGCGCGGCATGGAATGGGCCGCTGCTCCAGAGTTCCGATCCGGAGCCCCTTTCCGGCTTACGTCTTGGCCCAAGAAGGGCCTGAACTGGTCTTCGTACGACGAACTGTCGGTGCTCCAGACGCGCGTTAAAGATATGGAAGACAAGAACATCGAACTTGTCAATGTAGTCCAGGTGATGTTAGTTTGCCGGATCCTGCCTTGTCAACACCAGACTTGCAATCTATGGGAATTCGATCCGACCAAGCACCAGACCCTGTGAGAGCTCTTTGGCTCCTCCCACAAAGACATCTGGAAGGTACTTTTCAAGTCCGGCAAATCATGGTCGGACTCGGCCGAGGACCGCGGGTACCAACTGTCCTGCCCTGCAAGCTCGGTAAGTTTTCATGCATTTTATCCGCATAACCCAAGGTAAATGCTTAATGTGTTTTCCTCAACTCCCTTAGGTATGGACGAAGAAGGCTGGGCGGATCCACTGTCCGGCCCCGCTGCCCGAAGAACCGGCCGGTGATAACCCACAAGTATAGGGGATCGCAGCAGTTTTCGAGGGTAGAGTATTCAACCCAAATTTATTGATTCAACACAAGGGGAGCCAAAGAATATTCTCAAGTATTAGCAGTTGAGTTGTCAATTCAACCACACCTGGAAACTTAATATCTGTAGCAAAGTGTTTAGTAGCAAAGTAATATGATACTGGTGATAACGGTAGCAAAAGGTAACAATAGTAAAAGCAATGTTTTTGGTATTTTGTAGTGATGATAGCAATAGCAACGGGAAAGTAAATAAGCGAAGCACAATATATGGAAAGCTCGTAGGCAATGGATCGGTGATGGAGAATTATGCCAGATGCGGTTCATCATGTAACAGTCATAACCTAGGGTGACACAGAACTAGCTCCAGTTCATTGATATAATGTAGGCATGTATTCTGAACATAGTCATACGTGCTTATGGAAAAGAACTTGCATGACATCTTTTGTCCTACCCTCCCGTGGCAGCGGGGTCCTTACGGAAACTAAGGGATATTAAGGCCTCCTTTTAATAGAGAACCGGAACAAAGCATTTAAACATAGTGAATACATGAACTCCTCCAACTACGGTCATCACCGGTAAGTATCCCGATTATTGTCACTTCGGGGTTAACGGATCATAACACATAATAGGTGACTATAGAATTGCAAGATAGGATCAAGAACACTCATATATTGATGAAAACGTAATAGGTTCAGATCTGAAATCATGGCACTCAGGCCCCAGTGACAAGCATTAAGCATAGCAAAGTCATAGCAACATCAATCTCAGAACATAGTATACACTAGGGATCAAACCCTAACAAAACTAATTCGATTACATGATAGATCCCATCCAAACCATCACCGTCCAACAAGCCTACGATGGAATTACTCACGCACGGCGGTGAGCATCATGAAATTGGTGATGGAGGATGGTTGATGATGACGATGTCGACGGATTCCCCTCTCCGGAGCCTTGAACAGACTCCAGATCAGCCCTCCCGAGAGGTTTTAGGGCTTGGCGGCGGCTCCGTATCGTAAAACGCGATGATTTCTTCTCTCTGATTTTTTTTCTCATCGAAACTCAATATATGGAGGTGGAGTTGGAGTCGGAGACGCAAGAGGGGGCCCACGAGGTAGGGGGCGCGCCCTAGGGGGGTAGGCGTGCCCCACCCTCGTGGCAAGACGGTGGGCCCCCTGGCCTTCATCTTAGGCAAGTATTTTTCTTATTTTTTGGAAAGTGTCTCCGTGAAGTTTCAGGTCATTCCGAGAACGTTTGATCCTCCACATAAATAACACCATTGTAGTTCTGCTGAAAACAGTGTCAGTCCGGGTTAGTTCCATTCAAATCATGCAAGTTAGAGTCCAAAACAAGGGCAAAAGTGTTTGGAAAAGTAGATACGTTGGAGACGTATCAACTCCCCCAAGCTTAAACCTTTGCTTGTCCTCAAGCAATTCAGTTGACAAACTAAAAGTGATAAAGAAAAACTTTTACAAACTCTGTTTGCTCTTGTTGTTGTAAATATGTAAAGCCAGCATTCAAGTTTTCAGCAAAGATTATAACTAACCACATTCGCAATAACGCACAGGTCTCAAGTTACTCATATCAATAGCATAATCAACTAGCGAGCCATAATAATAAAACTCGGATGACAACACTTTCTCAAAACAATCATAATATGATATAACAAGGTGGTATCTCGCTAGCCCTTTCTGAGACCGCAAAACATAAGTGCAGAGCACCTTTAAAGACCAAGGACTAACTAGACATTGTAATTCATGGTAAAAGAGATCCAGTCAAGTCATACTCAATGTAAACTAACAATAATGAATGCAAATGACAGCGGTGCTCTCCAACTGGTGATTTTTGATAAGAGGATGATGACTCGGCATAAAAGTAAATAGATAGGCCCTTCGCAGAGGGAAGCAAGGATTTGTAGAGGTGCCAGAGCTCGGTTTTAAAACAGAGGTGAATAATATTTTGAGCGGTATACTTTCATTGTCAACATAACAACCAAGAGATGGCGATATCTTCCATGCTACACACATTATAGGCAGTTCCCGAACAGAATGGTAAAGTTTATGCTCCCCCTTCCACCACAAGCATCAATCCATGGCTTGCTCGAAACAACGAGTGCCTCCAACTAACAAGAGTCCCAGGGGGAGTTTTGTTTGCAATTATTTTGATTTAGTTTGCATAAAGCATGGGACTGGGCATCCTGGTGACCAGCCATTTATCTCGTGAGTGAGGAGCGGAGTCCACTCCTCTTGAGAATAACCCGCCTAACTACAGACTGCCCTAGTTGATACATGAGCTATTCGAGCATACAAAACAAGATATTTATTTGAAGGTTTAGAGTTTGGCACATACAAATTTACTTGGAACGGCAGGTATATACCGTATATAGGTAGGTATAGTGGACTCATGTGGAATAACTTTAGGGTTTAAGGAGTTTGGATGCACAAGCAGTATTCCCGCTTAGTACAGGTGAAGGCTAGAAAAAGACTGGGAAGCGACCAGCTAGAGAGCGACAACAGTCATGAACATGCATTAAAATTAATCAACACTGAATGCAAGCATTAGTACGATATAATCCACCATGAACATAAATATCGTGAACATGTGTGAACATGTGCCAAGTCAAGTCACTTAAATCATTCAGAGGAGGATACCACCCTATCATACCACATCATAACCATCTCAATAGCATGTTGGCATGCAAGGTAAACCATTATAACTCATAGCTAATCAAGCATGGCACAAGAAACTATGATCTCTAGTTGTCATTGCAAACATGTTTATTCATAATAGGCTGAATCAGGAACGATGAACTAATCATATTTACAAAAACAAAAGAGGTCGAGTTCATACTAGCTTTTCTCATCTCAGTCACTCCATCATATATCATCATAATTTCCTTTCACTTGCACGACCAAACGATGTGAATAACAATAATAGTGCACGTGCATTGGACTAAGCTGGAATCTGCAAGCATTCAATAAACAGGAGAAGACAAGGCACTATGGGCTCTTTTTTGTCAGATCAACAATAATGCATATAAGAGCAACTTCAACAATTTAATCATGGTATTTGTCGGTGTCAAAACCGGTAGATCTCAGGTAGGGGGTCCCGAACTGTGCGTCTAAGGCGGATGGTAACAGGAGGCAGGGGACACAATGTTTTACCCAGGTTTGGGCCCTCTTGATGGAGGCAAAACCCTACGTCCTGCTTGATTAATATTGATGATATGGGTAGTACAAGAGTAGATCTACCACGAGATCAGAGAGGCTAAACCCTAGAAGCTAGCCTATGGTATGATTGTATGTTGTAGTTGTTGTTGTCCTACGGACTAAAACCCTCCAGTTTATATAGACATCGGAGAGGGTTAGGGTTACACAAGGTCAGTTACAAAGGAGGAGATATCCATATCCGTACTGCCTAGCTTGCCTTCCACGCCAAGTAGAGTCCCATCCGGACACAAGACGAAGTCTTCCATCTTGCATCTTCATAGTCCAACAGTCCGGCCAAAGTATATAGTCCGGCTGTTCGGAGACCCCCTAATCCAGGACTCCCCCAGTAGCCCCTGAACTAGGCTTCAATGATGATGAGTCCGGCGTGCAGTGTTGTCTTCGGCATTGCAAGGCGGGTTCCTCCTCCGAATACATCACGAAAGAGTTTGAATACAAGGATAGTGTCCGACCCTGCAAAATAAATTCCACATACCACCGTAGAGAGAATAATATTTTTGCAAATCCAATTTGCTGACTTGTTTTGGCAACACGACATTATGTCATGGCCCGGTGATTATTTGAACCGTTTCCTTTAACCAGTCCCGCACATAACGCGAGGCAGTTTTTTGACACGTCTTGTCAAAGCAGAGATTGTGTCCCCTTATTACGGGATTCTCATCAATACGGGCGTGGGTAACCCAACCGCGCCATCGATTACGGCGCTTGGGGGATAAGCGAGTTTTACCAGGCTAGTGGGGGCGCATAGTTTCGTCCGCCCATATAAAGGGATAAGGATTCACCTTTTCATCCACGCCTTCTTCCTCCTTTGCTCATCCATTTTCGCACACTCGAGCTCTAGCGCCCAAGTCCGCACTTCCCACCTCAACCTTCCCCAACCATGTCCGAAGCGGGAGGCAGGTGGATGGTCTCCTCCGTCACGGAGGGAGACATCAAGAAGCTGAGGAGAGCCGGATACCTGCGCGACGACATCACGCACCGGCTCCCAGATGAGGGGCAGCTCATCCCCACCCCCGGGCCCCATGAGAGGGTAGTGTTCCTTACCCATTTCCTCCATGGACTGGGATTCCCTCTCCACCCATTCGTCCGGGGGCTCATATTCTACTACGGCCTGGATTTCCATGATCTGGCCCCAAACTTCATCCTCAACATCTCGGCGTTTATCGTCGTGTGCGAGGCCTTCCTCTGCATCAAGCCCCACTTCGGCTTATGGCTGAAGACCTTCAATGTCAAGACGAAGGTTGTGGGCGGCCGCCAGGTGGAGTGCGGAGGCGCCATGGTGGGCAAGATGCCCAACGTTACATGGCTCGAGGGCTCCTTTGTGGAAACCATAAAGGGGTGGCAATAGGGGTGGTTCTACATCACCAAGCCGCGTGACCCTGCATGGGCAGCGGCGCCTGAGTTTCGATCTGGCATCCCCACGCGGCTCACCTCCTGGAAAGAGAAGGGCCTGTCCTGGGGTAGTTCGGGAGAGCTGACCGGACTCCAAACATGTATTCAAAACATAGTGAACAAGAAGCTCAAACTCGTCAACATAGTCTAGGTCATGCTCCACCGCCGGATCCTCCCGTGCCAACAACGGGACTGCAACTTCTGGGAGTTCGACCCGACGTAGCACCGAACTCTGAACAGGCTCTTCGACACAACTCATGAAGATGCCTGGAGGGTGTTGTTCAAAAGCGCCGAGGTCCCTCCTCCCATTACCGAGGATCGCGGATTCAGCGCGAAGCGCCAAGCCAGTGCTGTAAGCTGCTTTACCTTTCACAGGATACTTATTATTTATAGATTGACTCCATGCGGGATCTAAACTCCCGTACCTCTAACAGGACTAGCAGGAAACGGCCAGACAGATCGACTGTCCGGCTCCTTTGCCCGAAGGAGCAGCAGATGCTCTTCTGGCGAAGATGCTGACTCCGGCTCCTTATATGGTGCCGGAGAAGACCAAGAAGGCCAAGGGAACTCGAAAGAGTTCCCGACGCCAGGCGTCATCGGACTCACCGTCCGAGGACTCTATGGCGCAATCCTCCCCCGAAGACAAGGAGGCAGAAGAGGATGCTCCCCCTCTAGACGAGGGAGAAAAGAAAAGGAAAGCCGCCCCAACTGGGGAGGCCGAAGGGTCCAAGAAGGGGAGAACTCTCCTTCCAGACTAATCTACCACCGCCGCCGCCGACGAAGACGAGTGGCTACCCAGGGCCAAGCCCCTGGGGAAATCGTAAGTATTCGGATACCAGAGCAAGTCATAGTATTACTTTGCCGCACTACTTCACCTAACACCAAAATATGATTATACATGCCACCCCGAGCCCACATCGATGTATCATCGGACGGCTCCCTGGGCTCATCGGATATGGATAGCGATCCAATCCCGACTGCCACCTCCCCTCATCCTACGGACGACGACGAGGTGCTGTCTCACGAGGCACCGGGTCGAGGGGATACAGTCCCGGAGGTGCCTCAAGGCGGCCTCCCGGACTCTGGGAGCCGAGGGGACAAGGCCCCCGAGAGCTCTGAGTTTGGCCCTCAGCCGAACGCCGCACCGGAACCTCCAGTGGTTCCGGACTCGGGCAGGTGGCCTCCTTCCAAGAGGGGCAAGACGCCTGTGCCGGTGACCTCTGTCCATCCAGAGGCACCGAACAATCTGCTGGAAGCGCTTCACAGCGCTTCCATCGACGAGGAGCACCGTACTATTATGAGTGCGGTGGTCCAGAAGGTTCAGTCCGCCAAGAGCGGATTGACTGAAGCATGTGCCAGCCTTCTAACAGGCTTTGAGGTAAGTGTTAAAATATAGGAAAAATATTACCGCATAGACAGTAGCCCCTGATGCTCTGTTCGGTGTTCACAAAGAAAAGCCGAACAGAGGCTCAAATAATATCACAGGAGTCTAATATAAGTGTGTCAATATGCATATGCAGGCTTCGCTGCTGGCGTCCGCCGCACTGACTGTGGAGGTCGCCGTACTGAAGCAGGACCTTAAAGGGTCCCGGGACGAGCTCGGCCTTGCCAAGAGGCAGCTCGAGGGGAACAAGGGTAAGTAATACCCTGTCTGTAGATATGTATATATAAAAGAAGACGCGATTGCAAAATGACAGGATCATCTTATATTTGCCAGGGGCCACGACCGAGGTGGCGACCCTGAAGCGAGCGCTAACCAAGGCCGAAGATAAAGCGGCCAAGGAGCGCACCGAGCGAGAAAAACAAGAGGCTCGGGTGGGCGAGGTGCAGCAAGAGCTCCAGGCTCTCGTGACGAAGCACAAGGTGTTGGAGCTTGACTAGAAGACGCGAGAGTCTGAGCTTGCCGCGGCCCTCGAGAGCGCAAAAAGTGCCAAGGCCGAAGCCCAAAAGGCCCTCCAGGAGATCGACGCAATGAAGAAGATAGCGGCGGTAAGGCATTCTATATGCAGAGCAAGCATGTGAAAGTAAATTACCGATTACTTACCCGAATTCGAAGCTCTCCAGGAGCATTCGCAGATTTCCCCAGCAGTGTGTCAGATGCCGCACAATTTTACCAGACCGAGGAGGGAAGCTCAACGGAGTAGCTATTCTGGTCTCAGTATACTGAGACCGAACACCCGATGCCTCTGAGCGACCAGCTAAAGCAGCTGGTTGAACTGCACAAGGTGGCCGAACAGGCCATGAAGGGCCTTATAATCTGGCTGTGGCCTGGCGACGTCCTTCCGAACAGCTACTTCGGCCTGGTGAGGCGGCTTGTGGATGCCTGCCCACGGCTGGAGGTCGTCAAGCGGTCCGTCTGCATCGAAGGTGCACGCCGGGCTTTCGCCCGCGTGAAGGTGCAGTGGGCCAAGCTAGACACCGTGAAGCTGATCAAGGAAGGGCCGCCGCAGGGCAAGGAGCATCGCACCCCCGAAATTTATTATGAGGGTGTCCTGAAGGGTGCCCGTCTTGTAGCGGACGAATGCTCAAAGGATGTAATATTTGAGTAAACTTGCTCGTGTGATCCTGTATGATGAAAACTTGTTTCATATGCGCTATGCAACGCTTGTGTGAATTTAAAATATTACCTTCTGTTTGGCCGTTTATCCAATCTGAGAGATGGCTAGTCCTCGGCTTCTGCCCCCATGCCATGAGTGCTGGGGTGTTCGGGATAAACTTGAGCACTCTTGTTCCCATGTTTGGGTCCTTCGAGGGAGGTGCTCAGCACAACGAACAAGGCAACCGGACTAATAATGCTTTATCACTCTCACTTAGCCATATAATTTATAATTTTAAATTTTGGCGAAGCCCCTGGTATTCGGAAGGCCGAATTCGGGGCGCGACACACGCCTTTAAGCCGGGCAGGGCCGGCCCCTCGCCCTAAGCGGCATAAGTCTTTAGGGACTCGAAAACCTCACCGAACAGCGACCACTCTCTCGCCTTATCATGACAATCAGTTTTAGCTTTCTCTACTAAGGTGCTAAGCCCGGCAGATCCGGGGCACAATCGCAGTAGTTCTCCTAGAGCTATATTAGCCGATAGAGCGGAACGTAAGGTACCAAAACATAGGAGCCGGGCAAACCCAACATTTGACCAAAGACATGATTCAGAGCTGATGCATATAATGCTATAAGTTTGGGGTGCTGCACTTGTGAAAGTGTTCAGACTTTTCACACCATATTGTGGGTTACGTAAGCCCCTGGTGTATTGGCTGTACTAAAGTGTACGGGTGCAAGGCGTCATTAATGAACACATATATATATAACAAGAATGCAACAAAAGTCGTAATGTTATGCATTGTTTATTCAAAAAGGTGCGTTAAAGCAGAATGATACAGATGGTGCGATAAGCAAAGAGTAGGACTATGTCCCTTCCAAGGGCAAGCTGAGGAATAGTATTAAATCAAATATTTCGCTCGTTATTGTAATCCACCCGAGAATTCTGTGGTGTGACGTAGCTTTCTGCCTCCTTGGTTGCTGCATCATGTGTCCGGCAATAGTGCTGTCGGACAGGGTTTCCAGAGATTAAGGTCCTGAAAAAGAGAAAAATAACCAAACGGGGAGCCCCTAGTGCGGTTTAAGCCGCGTCTTGGGGTGTGCCGCAGTTGTGCCCCCTCCCCACCTGTGCCCATGGTATTTTTAATGCGTAATTATGTACGCGTGGCACGAGTTTCGCCGTTCGACTGGGACTGGGGTGGGGGCCGCATTGCTACGCGAGCTCAGATCGCGCCAGGCCGTCTAGTTGCCGATTGCTCCGAGCGTGCTTGAAGGTGTCCATGTTTTGAAACGCCGAACTGGTGGATTGCCTTGAGAGGCTGCTTTGCGCTTCTGCTGCGAGGGCCGCGGTGTGCTCCTCCGTTCGGAAAGAGCGCTCTGTGTTTCCATTGACTGAAATAACCCCGCGAGGTCCTGGCATCTTGAGCTGAGGTATGCATAATGCGGTACCGCATTGAATCTCGCAAATGCGGTTCGCCCGAGCAGTGCATGATAACCACTGTGGAACGGGACTATATTGAAGATTAACTCTTCGCTTTGGAAGTTATTCGGGGATCCGAAGACCACTTCCAGTGTAATTGAGCCTGTGCAATGGGCCTCTACGCCTGGAATGACGCCTTTAAAGGTCGTTTTTGTGAGTTTGATCCTTGAGGGATCTATAGCCATTTTGCACACTGTGTCCTGATAAAGCAGGTTCAGGCTGCTGCCGCCATCCATAGGGACTCGAGTGAGATGAAATCCGTCAATGATTGGGTCCAGAACCAGTGCGGCAAATCCGCCATGACGGATACTAGTGGGATGGTCCCTGCGATCGAAAGTGATCGGATAGGAGGACCATGGGTTGAACTTTGGGGCGACTGGCCCCAACGCATATACGTCCCTGAGCGCACGCTTCCGCTCTCTCTTGGGGATGTGGGTTGCGTATATCATGTTCACCGTCCGCACTTGTGGGGGAAACCTCTTCTGTCCTCCGGTGTGTGGCTGCCGGGGCTCCTCCTCGTCATCGCTATGTGGCCCCTTGTCCTTGTTATCGGCAATTAACTTGCCGGCCTGCTTGAACACCCAACAATCCCTGTTGGTGTGATTGGCTGCCTTGTCTGGGGTGCCATGTATTTGACACGAGCGATCGAGTATACGGTCCAAGCTGGATAGACCCGGCATACTTTGTTTGAATGGCTTTTTCCGCTGACCGGGTTTAGAGCCTTTGAATCCGGCATTGACTGCCGTATCCTCATTATTATCGCTGTTAATGCGACGCTTATGTTTGTTGTGACGTGACCTGCTATTGCTGTCGTTGGTATACGAAGTACCATGGTTCTTTGATATGTTATTACTACGAGCCAGCCAGCTGTCTTCTCCCGCACAAAAGCGGGTCATGAGTGTCGTGAGGGCTGCCATAGATTTTGGTTTTTCCTGACCAAGGAGTTAGGCTAGCCATTCGTCATGGATGTTGTGTTTGAAAGCCGCTAGGGCCTCTGCATCCGGACAGTCGACAATTTGATTTTTTCTTTGTTAGGAACCGAGTCTAGAATTGCCTAGCCGATTCTTCTAGCTACTGAATTATGTGGCTCAAGTCATCGGCATCTGGTGGCTGCACATAAGTGCCCTGAAAGTTGTCGAGGAATGCGGCTTCCAGATCTTCCCAACAGCTGATGGACTCTGCTGGCAAGCTGTTAAGACAATGTCGCGCTAGTCCCTTAAGCTTTAGTGGGAGGTATTTGATGGCGTGTAAGTCATCACCGCGGGCCATGTGGATGTGTAGGAGGAAATCCTCGATCCATACTGCGGGATCTGTTGTGCCGTCGTATGATTCAATATTTACAGGTTTGAAACCTTCTGGGATTTGATGATCCATTACTTCATCTGTGAAGCATAAGGGGTGTGCGGCGCCTCTGTATTGGGCTATATCGCGACGCAACTCGAATGGGTCTTGCCCGCTGTGTTCGGCCCGGCCGGATTTACTTTTACTGT
This sequence comes from Triticum aestivum, assembly GCF_018294505.1. Lineage (NCBI taxonomy): Eukaryota > Viridiplantae > Streptophyta > Magnoliopsida > Poales > Poaceae > Triticum > Triticum aestivum. Next base: position 407,740,505 of record NC_057806.1, read on the forward strand.
ATCCGGCGTGACGCTTATCGTCTCGCATAGTGGCGCGCCCCCGTGATCCGTAGATCGATCTTGCATGCTTTGCTTTGTCCTCCAATATGTCTCGCAGGTCTGGCGTATCTCCCCATGCCTTTTTATTTGAATGGCGTCAGGGTGCGGGCTGAGTTTTTGGCTGGAATGCCTCTCTATCACGGCCACGTCATACGCTTCTTCCTCCAGTCGGGGTAGCAACCTGCATTTTGGGTAACTCTTGGAGGGGCGATCGAGTTTATATTCCTTGGCTGCGAGGAATTCAGTCCATCTATCAGCTAGCAGATCTTGATCAGCTTGAAGCTGCTGCTGCTTTTTCTTAAGGCTATTTGCCGTGGCTATAAGCCGGCGTTTGAAGCGCTCTTGTTCGACAGGATCCTCTGGTACGACGAATTCGTCGTCGCCGAGGCTTGCCTCGTCTTCGGAGGGGGGCATGTAATTATCATCTTCCGCCTCTCCATCTGCCGCTCTCTCAGGAGGGCAGGCTCCTCCATCCTCCTGCTCTAAATCTTGCTGGAGGGGATTGTTGTTGTCTTCGGCACTATCCAGAGTGTTATTATCTCCTGTGCCGGTATAACCACTTTTGCTTTGGCAGGACTTAGAGCGGCGCCACTGACGTTGGCGCTGGGGTGGCTTCTTGGAGGGGTCATCCTCCGCTATCTCGTCGCCATTACCTTCTTTGGGTGTATCCACCATGTATATATCGTATGATGAGGTGGCTGTCCAGTGCCCTGTGGGCAGTGGTTCCTCTTCGTCTTCCGCATCGTCGTCCATACCGTCGATGTCTTCGAAGTCGAAGTCGAGCATGTCGGTTAAGTCATCGACAGTGGCTACTAAGTGGGTGGTGGGTGGGCCACGAATTTCTTCGTCGTCCGCATCCCAGTCCAGCCGGACATAGTTCGGCCAGGATCCTCCTGATAAGGAGAGAGACCTTAATGAGTTCAGTATGTCGCCAAAGGGCGAGTGCTGAAAAATATCCGCGGAGGTAAACTCCATGATCGGCGCCCAATCGAATTCGATAGGAACGGGCGCAGGTGGCTCGGAGTTCGTGGTCGGAGAAGGATCCGACAGTTTAATAACACGGCTCTCGTGCAAGGTAAGGTCGATGTTCGGCTCGATCTCCGCTGAGGGTAAGGCCTCCGTGGCGGGGTCCATCCACCCGTCCATGGACGGCGCAACTGGCTCCGAATTGAGGGTCAGAGCGGCTGCCTGTGCGATCTCCTGAACACTGTCCGATGGTAGAGCTAAATCGTACTCATCGTAACCGCGTGACGCACAAGGCAGAGGCTCGAATCCATCGAAAATCAAGTCTCCGCGGATATCGGCCGTGTAGTTTAAGCTTCCAAACCTGACCTGGTGGCTAGAGGCGTAACTTTCAATCTGCTCCAGATGGCCAAGCGAATTGGCCCGCAGTACAAAGCCGCCGAACACAAAGATCTGTCCGGGGAGAAAAGTCTCACCCTGGACTGCACCGCCATCGATGATAGTAGGAGCCATCAAGCCTAACGGCGACGACACAGAGGAACTATCAATGAAAGCACCAATGTCGGTGTCAAAACCGGCGGATCTCGGGTAGGGGGTCCCGAACTGTGCGTCTAAGGCGGATGGTAACAGGAGGCAGGGGACACAATGTTTTACCCAGGTTCAGGCCCTCTTGATGGAGGTAAAACCCTATGTCCTGCTTGATTAATATTGATGATATGGGTAGTACAAGAGTAGATCTACCACGAGATCAGAGAGGCTAAACCCTAGAAGCTAGCCTATGGTATGATTGTATGTTGTAGTTGTTGTTGTCCTATGGACTAAAACCCTCCGGTTTATATAGACATCGGAGAGGGTTATGGTTACACAAGGTTGGTTACAAAGGAGATATCCATATCCGTACTGTCTAGCTTGCCTTCCACACCAAGTAGAGTCCCATCCGGACACGAGGCGAAGTCTTCAATCTTGTATCTTCATAGTCCAACAGTCCGACCAAAGTATATAGTCCGGCTGCCCGGAGACCCCCTAATCCAGGACTCCCTCAATCTTCTCCTATCGACCCCCAAAGAAAAGAAAAGAAATACACGGGAAAGCTCCCAACAAGCAAAAGAAGAACATGAAATCTTTTTGGGTTTTCTTTTTAATTACTACTACAAGCATGGAAAGTAAACTAATTAAAAACTACAACTAATTTTTTTTGGTTTTTCTTAAGGTTTATTAAACACACAAGAAGAAAGCATAAAAAGGAAATTCAACTAGCATGGATGATTCAATGAAAAAGTATGAGCACCGACATCTAGTAATGAGTGTGTGAGGATAAATGTAATGTCAGTGAGAAATATGTACCCCCCCAAGCTTAGGCTTTTGGCCTAAGTTGGTCTATGGCCACGGCTGGCCTGGCAGATATCCATAATAATAGTTGTTGGGGTCGTACTGTGATGCAGTAGCTATTGCCTGCTGAGCTGCAGCATGGCGACGAGCAGCCTCCTCTCTCCTCTCGTACTCATCTGCCTCCTCTCTGGTGATAGTATATCCTCCTCTTGCCTAATAGTCAAAGAAAGCAGGAGCGGGGAGAGTAATACGGACAGCACGGCGTCTGTCAAAGATTAGTCGATACTGGAGAGGTGATTCGTTCCTCTCGACAAACTGGTGGTGAACCATAGCATTAAAATCTAGATAGGCAGGAGGTAATTCAATATCATCTTCGCGCACATCTATACCAAGAAAATTAGCTACGCGGGTTGCATAAATTCCACCAAAGAAATCTCCATTACGTCTATTAAGATGCAACCTACGTGCAACAATGGCTCCCAAATTATATGATTTGTCTCCTAACACAACACTCCTAAGAATACTTAGGTCAGGGACACACATGTGACATGCCTCATCTTTACCATTTATGCATCTACCTATGAAGAGAGCAAAATAATGTATGGCAGGAAAGTGAATGCTCCCAATGGTGGCTTGTGTAATATCTCTAGATTCTCCCACAGTTATATCAGCAAGAAAATCTCTAAATTCAGATTTGCGAGGATCCCTTATACTACACCATTGTGGAAGTTTGCATGCAGTGGTGAAATCCTCTAAGTCCATGGTATAAGATTTATCATAAAGATCAAACATGACAGTTGAAGAATTACGTGAAGTTGAAAATTCAAACCTCCTCACAAAGGAGCTAGTGAGCTGATGATACTGACTACACTTCTCTTCCTCGAAGCTCACGAGATCAGCGTTATGCAAATATGCGTTGAATTATTCTTTTATTCCCGCTTGATCCATAAAATTTTCAGAAGGCCACTCACAAGGACGCACTGGAGCGTCTCTTGGTGGCTCTTCGTCAGCATCACGCATTGCAAGCCTAGGTCCTTGCTTCTTTGAAGAACCACCTTGGAACATTTTCCTAAGCATTTTTCTTCCTCTGAAAAATTCTGAATTTTTTTAGTAACTTCAAAATAAAAGTAAACTGAACTCAATAAAATTGATAGCAACTACTCCTACAAGTGCCTAGGGCCTATATCATGCATCAAAACTACTTTTGACCATATAAATTTGACATGCAAGCTCAAGAACAAGGTCACCTAAGCAGCAAAAATTTGCAATCAATAAAGCACTAGAACAAAAACTAATTGGACCAATGGAGGAGTCACATACCAAGGAACAATCTCCCCAAGCAGTTTTGTGAGAGGTGCTTTGAGCAAGGAGATCGAAAATGGCAGCAAAACGAGCTTGGACTCGGGTTTGAGCTGGTTTTTCGTGTTTGGAGGAGGAAGATGAAGTGTGTGGGTGCAGGAATAAGTGGAGGAGGGCCACCGTGGGCCCACGAGGCAGGGGGCGCGCCCTAGGGGGGCGCCCTCCACCCTCGTGGCAAGGTGGTTGGCCCCCCTCGTGTGTTCTTTGTTCCATAAATCCTCAAATATTCTAGAAAAAATCATATTTAATTTTTAGGGCATTCGGAGGACTTTTATTTTCGAGGTATTTTTATATTGCACGGATAATCAGATAACAGACAGAAAATTATTTATTTTTATTTTATTTAATATAAATAACAGAAAGTAAAAGTGGGGCACAGAAGGTTGTGCCTTCTAGTTTCATCCATCTCATGATCATCAAAAGGAATCCACTAACAAGGTTGATCAAGTCTTATTAATGAACTCATTCCGAATAACATGGAACCGGAGAAATTTCGAATAACACTATGTTACCTCAACGGGGATATGCACATCCCCAATAATAAGAATATCATATTTCTTCTTGACAGTAGGAAGAGGAAATTCAAATCCTCCAAATATAATCGATAGAATTTTTCCAATAGAGTTGATACTATGAACTTGAGGTTGTTTCCTCGGAAAGTGTACCGTGTGCTCATTACCATTAATATGAAAAGTGACATTGCCGTTAGTGCAATCAATAACAGCCCCTGCAGTATTCAAAAAGGGTCTTCCAAGAATAATAGACATACTATCGTCCTCGGGAATATCAAGAATAACAAAGTCCGTTAAAACAATAACATTTGCAACTACAACAGGCACATCCTCACAAATACCGACATGTATAGCAGTTGATTTATCATCCATTTGCAAAGATATTTCAGTAGGTGTCAACTTATTCAATTCAAGTCTACGATATAAAGAGAGAGGCATAACACTAACACCGGCTCCAAGATCACATAAAGCAGTTTTAACATAGTTTCTTTTAATGGAACATGGTATAGTGGGTACTCCTGGATCTCCAAGTTTCTTTGGTATTCCACCCTTAAAAGTATAATTAGCAAGCATGGTGGAAATTTCAGCTTTCGGTATCTTTCTCTTATTTGTAATAATATCTTTCATGTACTTAGCATAAGGATCGGTTTTGAGCATATCAGTTAATCGCATACATAAAAAGATAGGTCTAATCATTTCAGCAAAGTGCTCAAAATCCTCATCATCCTTTTTCTTGGATGGTTTGGGAGGAAAAGGCATGGGTTTCTGAACCCAAGGCTCTCTTTCTTTACCATGTTTCCTAGCAACAAAGTCTTTCTTATCATAACGTTGATTCTTTGATTGTGGGTTATCAAGATCAATAGCAGGTTCAATTTCTACATCATTATCATTAATAGGTTGAGCATCATCATGAACATTATTATTAACATTATCACTAGTATCAGGTTCATGACCAGATTGTGTTTCATCATCAGAAATAGAGATATCATTTGGATTCTTAGGTGTTTCAACAATAGGATCACTAGAAGCATGCAAAGTCCTATCATTTTTCTTTTTCTTCTTTTTAGAAGAACTAGGTGCATCTAAATTATTTCTCTGAGAATCTTGCTCAATTCTCTTAGGATGGCCTTCAGGATACAAAGGTTCCTGAGTCATTCTACCACCTCTAGTCATAATTCTAACAGCATTATCATTGTTCTTATTATTCAATTCATTGACAAAATCATTTTGAGCCTTAAGTACTTATTCTACTTGAGTGGTAATCATAGAAGCATGTTTACTAATAAGTTTAAGTTCACCTTTAACATTCGCCATATAATCACCCAAGTGTCCAAGCATATTTGAATTATATTTCAGTTGTCTACCAAAATAAGCATTAAATCTTCTTGATTAGCCATGAATTTATCAAACTCATCTAAGCATGGGCTAGCAATTTTAGTAAATGGGATTACACCTTTATCATATCTATAGAGATAATTTACCTTTACTACCTGTGTCGGGTTATCAGGACCATGAGTTTCTTCAATAGGTAAAGGATTAAGATTATATGTTTCTTCAACATGCGTTAAATTAATACCATGTATTTATTCAATAGGAGGTAAATTCTTAACATCTTCAGCTTTAATACCTCTTTCTTTCATAGATTTCTTTGCCTCTTGCATATCTTCAGGACTGAGAAATAGAATACCCCTCTTATTCGGAATTGGTTTAGGAATAGGTTCAGGAATTGGCTCTAGAGGTGTCCAATTATTTTCATTTGTCAACATATTATTCAATAGAATTTCAGCTTCATCCGGTGTTCTTTCCCTGAAAACAGAACCAACACAACTATCCAGGTAATCTCTGGAGGCATCGGTTAGTCCATTATAAAAGATATCAAGTATTTCATTTTTCTTAAGAGGATGATCAGGCAAAGCATTAAGTAATTGGAGAAGCCTCCCCCAAGCTTGTGGGAGACTCTCTTCTTCAATTTGCACAAAATTATATATATCCCTTAAAGCAGCTTGTTTCTTATGAGCAGTGAAATATTTAGCAGAGAAGTAATAAATCATATCCTGGGGATTACGCACACAACCAGGATCAAGAGAATTAAACCATATCTTAGCATCACCCTTTAATGAGAACAGAAATATTTTAAGGATGTAAAAGTAGCGAGTTCTCTCATCTTTAGTGAACAGGGTAGCTATATCATTCAGTTTAGTAAGATGTGCCACAACAGTTTCAGATTCATAACCATGAAAAGGATCAGATTCAACCAAAGTAATTATATCAGGATCAACAGAGAATGCATAATCCTTATCAGTAACAAAGATAGGTGAAGTAGCCTAAGCAGAGTCAAGTTTCATTCTATCATTTAGGGATTGCTTACTCCATTTAGCTAATAATTTTTTAAGTTCAGTTCTATTTCTGCAAGCTAAAAATGGCTAAAGAAGCATCTTGATCAAATACATAACCCTTAGGAATAGCAAGTGGTTCTTCATCATCACTTTCATCAATGTCATCAAATTCAATATTTTCAATTTCTCTAGCCCTAGCAAGTTGTTCATCAAGAAAAGCACTAAGTGGCATAGTAGTATGAGGCATAGAGGTAGTTTCATCATAAGTATCATGCATAGCAGAAGTGGCATCATCAATAACATGCGACATATTAGAATGAATAGCAAAAGCAGGTGTAGGTGTCGCAATCTTACTCAAAACAGAAGGTGAATGAAGTGCAGAGCTAGATGGAAGTTCCTTACCTCCCCTCGTAGTTGATGGATAGATCTTGGTTTTTGGATCTATCAAGTTCTTCATAATGATAAGCAGATATATATCCCAAGTGACTCAAAAAATAGAGCTATGTTCCCCGGCAATGGTGCCAGAAAATAGTCTTGATAACCCACAAGTATAGGGGATTGCAACAGTTTTCGAGGGTAGAGTATTCAACCCAAATTTATTGATTCGACACAAGGGGAGCCAAAGAATATTCTCAAGTATTAGCAGCTGAGTTGTCAATTCAACCACACCTGGAAACTTAATATCTGCAGCAAAGTGTTTAGTAGCAAAGTAATATGATAGTGGTGATAACGGTAGCAAAAGGTAACAATAGTAAAAGCAATGTTTTTGGTATTTTGTAGTGATGATAGCAATAGCAACGGGAAAGTAAATAAGTGAAGCACAATATATGGAAAGCTCGTAGGCATGGATCGGTGATGGAGAATTATGCTAGATGCGGTTCATCATGCAGTCATAGCCTAGGGTGACACAGAACTAGCTCCAGTTCATTGATATAATGTAGGCATGCATTCCAAACATAGTCATACGTGCTTATGAAAAAGAACTTGCATGACATCTTTTGTCCTACCCTCCCGTGGCAGTGGGGTCCTTACGGAAACTAAGGGATATTAAGGCCTCCTTTTAATAGAGAACCGGAACAAAGTGTTAACACATAGTGAATACATGAACTCCTCAAACTACGGTCATCACCGGTAAGTATCCTGATTATTGTCACTTCGGGGTTAATGGATCATAACACATAATAGGTGACTATAGACTTGCAAGATAGGATCAAGAACACTCATATATTGATGAAAACATAATAGGTTCAGATCTGAAATCATGGCACTCGGGCCCTAGTGACAAGAATTAAGCATAGCAAACTCATAGCAACATCAATCTCAGAACATAGTGGACTCCAGGGATCAAACCCTAACAAAACTAACTCGATTACATGATAGATCCCATCCAACCCATCACCGTCCAGAAAGCCTACGATGGAATTACTCACGCACGGCGGTGAGCATCATGAAATTGGTGATGGAGGATGGTTGATGATGATGATGGCGACGGATTCCCCTCTCCGGAGCCCTGAATGGACTCCAGATCAGCCCTCCCGAGAGGTTTTAGGGCTTGGCGGCGGCTTTGTATCGTAAAACGCAATGATTTCTTCTCTCTGATTTTTTTCTCATCGAAGCTCAATATATGGAGGTGGAGTTGGAGTCGGAGACGCAACAGGGGGCCCACGAGGTAGGGGGCGTGCCCCCCACCCTCGTGGAAAGACGGTGGGCCCCCTGGCCTTCATCTTTGGCAGGTATTTTTCTTATTTTCTAAAAAGTGTCTCCGTGAAGTTTCAGGTCATTTCGAGAACGTTTGATCCTGCACATAAATAACACCATGGTAGTTCTGCTGAAAACAGCGTCAGTCCAGGTTAGTTCCATTCAAATCATGCAAGTTAGAGCCTAAAACAAGGGCAAAAGTGTTTGGAAAAGTAGATACGTTGGAGACGTATCAGTCGGCCCCCTTCTGATGAACATGCTGGTCCTGGCGTCGTACAAGGCGCCGAAGAAGAAGGCCGAGAAGGAGGCCAAAACGACCCTGGGCGGCCTTCGTCACCGCGGCACTTCGGACACAATATCCGAAGGCTCCAACGTCCATTTTGCCTCCGAAGAGGACGAGGAAGACGAATCCCCAACGGGGGGAAGAAACAAGAGGGCGACCTCCATACACTTGGAGGCTGAAAGTGCAACTATCACTAGGTGGTTTTGGTAATTTATCACAACATATAGCTCATTGAGCTAATGCTATTCCAAGATGATTATTTCAGGAAAGCTCAATGATTGGCATGGCATGGATGTGAAAGTGGAACCCTCAAAATGCTAAGGAAAAAGGATTGGCTCAAGCTCAAAAGCTCAAGACTCTTCATTTTATATTTTAGTGATCCAAGATCACATTGAGTCCTTAGGAAAAGCCAATACTATTAAGGAGGGATGAGCTGTTGCTTAATGAGCCTCTTGCTTCATGTGCTTAGTGATATGCTCCAAAACACTCAACTATTTTTCCATATCCACATATGACCTAAACCCTAAGCCAAACTCGGTCCTACCGATTCTTCCTATCCGGCGCCACCGAGTTTCACTTGTCATTAGCCACTGCCAAACCCTAGCAATTCGGTCCTACCAATAAGGATCTCGGTCTCACCGAGATGGGGTTGCAAACTCTCTGTTTCCCTTTCGTAACTTTTCGGTCCCACCGAAAGAGCGAATCGGTCCCACCGAGATTGCAATGTAAACTCAGTGTTTCCCCTTTGTAACTTTTCGGTCTCACCGAGTTCCACTCGGTCTCACCGAAAGAGCAAATCGGTCCCACCGAGTTTTCCTGACCAACTCTCTGGTTAGCTAGTTACCAAATTCGGTCTCACCGAGTTTGTGTAATCGGTCTCACCGAGATTACGTTATGCCCAAACCCTAACCGAATCGGTCCTACCGAGTTGCATGTTGGTCCCACCGAAATCACTAACGGTCACTAGGTTTACATTTTCGGTCCGACCGAGTTTATTGATTCGGTCCCATCGAGATTGGAAAACTGTGTAACGGTTGGATTTTGTGTGGAGGCTATATATACCCCTCCACCTCCATCTCATTCGATGAGAGAGCCATAAGAACACATACACCATTCCAACTCATATGTTCTGAGAGAGAACCACCTACTTATGTGTTGAGACCAAGATATTCCATTCCTGCCATATGAATCTTGATCTCTAGCCTTCCCAAGTTGCTTTCCACTCAAATCTTCTTTCCACCAAATCCAAATCCTATGAGAGAGAGTTGAGTGTTGGGGAGACTATCATTTGAAGCACAAGAGCAAGGAGTTCATTACCTACACACCATTTGTTACTTCTTGGAGAGTGGTGTCTCCTAGATTGGCTAGGTGTCACTTGGGAGCCTCCGACAAGATTGTGGAGTTGAACCAAGGAGTTTGTCACGGCAAGGAGATCGCCTACTTCGTGAAGATCTACCGCTAGTGAGGCAAGTCCTTCGTGGGCGATGGCCATGGTGGGATAGACAAGGTTGCTTCTTCGTGGACCCTTTGTGGGTGGTTGCTTCTTCGTGGACCCTTCGTGGGTGGAGCCCTGTGTGGACTCGCGCAACCGTTGCCCTTGGGTGGAGCCCTGTGTGGACTCGCGCAACCGTTACCCTTCGTGGGTTGAAGTCTCCATCAACGTGGATGTAGGATAGCACCACCTATCCGAACCACGGGAAAAACATCTGTGTCTCCAATTGCATTTGAATTCTCCAAACCCTTCCCTTTACATTCTTGCAAGTTGCATGCTTTACTTTCCGCTGCCAATATACTCTTTGCATGCTTGCTTGAATTGTGTGATGATTGCTTGACTTGTCCTAAAATAGCTAAAATCTGCCAAGAACTAAAATTGGGAAAAGGTTAAGTTTTTATTTGGTCAAGTAGTCTAATCACCCCCCTCTAGACATACTTTCGATCCTACAAGTGGTATCAGAGCTTTGGTCTCCATTTGCTTGATCTCCATTGCTTTTGGTGGTCATAGCCTTGGTTTCACAACCTAGGAGAGTATGGCGTCTAGCGAGGGAAATTATCACCGTAGAGGTCCTTACTTTGATGGTACTAATTTTGCTAGTTGGAAGCATAAAATGAAAATGCATATTCTTGGACATAACCCCGCCGTTTGGGCTATTGTGTGTGTTGGTTTGCAAGGTGACTTCTTTGATGGGAGAGAACCAAACCGTGAAGCTACCGCGGATGAGTTGAAGATGTTGCAATACAATGCTCAAGCTTGTGATATTCTCTTCAACGGATTGTGCCCCGAAGAATTCAACAAAATCAGCCGTCTTGAGAATGCAAAGGAAATTTGGGACACTTTGATTGATATGCACGAAGGTACCGACTCCGTCAAGGAATCCAAGTTGGATGTGCTTCAAAGCCAACTTGACAAGTTCAAGATGAAGGATGGTGAAGGTGTCGCTGAAATGTAATCTAGGCTTGCTCTCATCACAAATGAGATTGCCGGCTTAGGAAGTGAAGAGATGACTGATAGATTCATCATCAAGAAGATTCTAAGAGCCTTGGATGGAAAATATGATACCTTGTGCACATTAATCCAAATGATGCCCGATTACAAAGATCTCAAGCCAACGGAGGTGATTGGAAGAATTGTTTCTCATGAGATGTCACTTAAGTATAAAGAGGAACTTCACAACAAATCAAGTGGTGCCTATAAAGCCTCATGTGAAGCCCCTACATCATCAAGTGAGAAACAAGACTTCAATGAAGAATTGAGCTTAATGGTGAAGAACTTCAGCAAGTTCTACAAGAGTAGAAGCAAAGATAGAAGGTTCAAGTCAAGGTCCTACAATGACAAAAGATCTTCTAGTCGAGAGCGAAACTGCTACAATTGTGGAAGACCCGGACACTATTCCAATGAGTGTACGGCTCCCTACAAGAGAAGAGAAGATTCTCCAAAAATAAGAAGCAAAGAATCACCACCAAGAGAGAGAAGGAGTAGAGATGATCGTTATGAACGAAGATACTCACAGAGAAGCAAGGATTTAGAAAGGAAGGAAAAATCATCAAGGAGCTACACAAGACGAAGACATCAAGCTCATGTTGGTGAATGGGTATCCAGCTCCGACTCCGACAGCCACTCCGAGAGAAGTTATTACTCCGGCTCCGAAGATACTCAAGATGAAGGTGTTGCCGGTCTAGCACTTGTGTCAACCAACTCCTACGACATATTTGACTCACCAAATGAAGGAATTGGAAGATGCTTCATGGCCAAAGGTTCTAAGGTAACACACCCTGAGTATGTTGATTTCAATAGTGATGAAGATGACTTGTTAGGTGATGATTTGCTTGGTGACAACTCTAGTGATGAATACTATGATGAAAGACCAATTAATCATGCTAATCAAGATAAAACGAATGACAATGATAAGGAGAAGATTGAGGCTCTAACTAAAGAACTAAAAACTCTTAAGTTAGCTCATGACACTATCTTCGAAGATCATCGAGAACTTTTAAGGGCTCATGAGAAACTACGCTTTGAAAAGCTCAATCTTGAGCAAGAGCATGAGTTCTTAAAGGCAATCAATGATGATCTCCGCAAGAAAAGGTCTTCTTACATTGCCAAGCGTTTACTCTTATCCACTTACATGCCTCAAGTCAAGTCTAACAAGAAAGATTCTTCCTCTAGTAGTAACAATGATTATGCTAAATTCAATATTGTTGCTTCTAGTAGTTGTCATGATTCCACTAATGATTCTCTTAGCCAAGTTACACTTGAGCAAGAAAATAGCTTATTGAAGGGAATTATAGAGAAAGGAGTGTACAAAAGCCTTGCCGGGAGTAAGCAATTCGAGGAAATTGTGCGCAAGCAAGGAATGCACCGGAAGAATCAAGGTGTTGGTTTTGAACGAAAGTTCAATGCCAATGGAGTTGAGTGGGAAGAAGATCAATACCCCAAGACAAAGTTTGTCCCTCAACAAGAGAAGTATACTTCTTTCAAGGGGACACAAGCTCAAGGTGATCTTCCACCACAAAACTACGAGCAAAAAGGCAAGGACAAGCTTCAAGAGGAAATTGATGCATTTAAAGAAGCTCCTAAGACCTTAGTCAAGTGGATTCCCAAGACTACTTCAAGTTCCACTTCATCAAGTATGACTACAACTCCAAGGATTCCCATCAAGATGATGTGGATCCAAAAGAAGAAGAACTAGAGAGTTCTTGAGGGTGACTCCGCCAACATACTTCACTCTTATCATTTTGGCAAGAACAAGTGCAATCAACTTCCACATCTTGCACTAGTTCAAGGAGTCACAAACCCTCTTGTTGGTAAGACAAGGGACAAGGTAACCTAAAGGTTTTCATGGACATCATCTTTTGTGTGCATCACTCTATGTCTATGGATATCCTTGTTTGTTCCTTGTGGGACTAACCCATGTAGGTATTGAAAGTGCAATTCACTCAAATGGATAGCTCCAAGAGATCTACATCAACATTGAGCATCCACATCTTCAATATCTACATGAAGTCATCATCGACAAAACCCAAGGTTAGTTCATCCCTCTTAGGGGGGATATCACATCTAGGGGGAGCTTTACTCTAAGACTTGAGCTAAAGCAACTCTAACGATGTGAACACAACAATGCTTTATGTAAAAGTGGTAACCCCACTTGAGCTTAAATGATGAGTATGACATATGATCAAGTGTTCTCACTTGACTCCTAAGTCAATATACTCATATATAGATGACCTAGTCATCGCAAATTGCTTGATAGATGCTAGAATTGGTTGTGCATGCCTTGCCACATATTTCATTTGCCATCTTATTGTGTGAGGATGTTGGTTGCATATTTTACTCATTCGAGGACATCCACTTGTTGCTTTGATTGTTCGGCTTTATCTCTTTTTTTTGCCAAGTGGATGGACAAGAATGCCTAAGAACCTCCTCTAGCTATCTATGCTTTTCTCGTCTCAAACTCTATTCATGCCGCATCACAAAATTTGATCAAGTCAGATTCAAACCACTCTGTGTGAGGAGCGCTCGGAGTCCCCGATTCGTCATAGACTTAAACTTCCAAAACCTCTTTATGATTCTCGGTCTGACCGATACTCCACTTTCGGTCCTACCGAGATCATTAAGTTGATCTAGGTTTTCGATCTCGGTGCAACCGATTTGAACTTTTCGGTCACACCGAGTTTCAACAACTGCACGCAGTTATGAATCTCGGTGCCACCGAGTTGTTCCACTCGGTCACACCGACAGGGTCGGGCTATATATAGTCACGGGCAAAATTTGGAAATTTCTCCGAACCCCTTCGCTCGCGCGATAGCCTGCTCTGCCCTCGTGGTCTCCGGATCGTCTTCTCGCCGCCAGCAGCCTCCAGTCGCTGGTCTCCGTCACCGTCAACGGGAATTCTGCCCCGCTGTTGCCGCCGTAGCAAGTCCCCGCCGAACTAGGGTATGGACTTGATCTTTGTGCTATTCCTCAATCTGATTCCTAGCACATTGTGATCACATTGTTTCTAGCCACGTTTGATAAACTCCTCTCCATTCAAAACGCTCATAGATTAGGTTTGATTCGAAAATTCTAGGTTTAGGTCTCCGCCGAAACCATCTCGGACCCACCGAGTTGAAAAACTCGGTCCCACCGATTTGGCTTATGCCATTGCACAAGTGAGACTCGGTCTGACTGAGAATTACTTATCGGTGTGACCGATTTTTGAACTCAGTGAAACCCTAGTAGTCTCGGTGCCACCGAACTGTGACTCGGTCCTACCGAGTTCACTAGTTTAGGTTCCAAAACTGCTTCGATATCACCGAGTTTGAAAGTCGGTAGATCCGAGATGATTTCAGTGGGAAACTAAAACTAGGTTTTTGAATTATTCTTTTGCAAAAATCTCTGCATTTTGTGATGCTCATCTTTTCTATCTCATCTATAATCTATTCACAGGGTCAGCAGTCAGTTTGCAGCATGTCTAATCAAAGTGATAGCCAAAATATGTCAGAGCAGCAAGTGGTGATGAGTGAGGGCACTAGTCCCTCAAGTTCATCTGATGAAGGCAGCAGGAGCACTCCTAGCAATTTGCCAAAGGCTGCCACGAGACAAAGGAAGAAGAAAACCTCAGATTCTGAAGATGAGGACTATGTGGCAGAGGAAGAGGCCACTTCCAAGAGAATTGAGCCAGCCCAAGGCACTAAGCCAGGTCTGAAAATCAAAAGGCCAGCAGGCAGGCAACCCGTGTCAAAGGCAAGAGCCTCAACTAAGAAGCCCACTCCCCAAGAGCCAGTTGCAGCTGAGGGCAAGAAAAGGAAGGAGAGGGTGAAGAATACTGTGGCTAGAGTGCTTGGAAAAGCTTCCATCATGGAAGAGGAAGAGGAAGAAGAGGTAGCTGCACCAGCACCCAAGGCACCCAAGCTGATGGGTGATGCCATAAGGTCAGGGGCTACTGCATCTAAGCCCAAAGCTGCCTCCAAGCCAAAACCTAAGAGAAATACAAGGAGCATTCCTGCAGCTGAGAAGAACAAGGCACCAGTGCCTGAGACTGTTGCTGAGGATGAGGAGGAGAATGTCCTGAGAAAGCTAAAGCCCAAGATCCCAGACCACAATGATGCTCATCCTGTAGCTGAGGATATGAAGCTCAGGAGAGACTCAGGGCTCAGGAAATGGAGAGAAGCAGATCCATACGCCTCTAGGAGAAGGACTGCAGTGGACTACAGGTTTCATACCAAGGAGCAGCAGGATTTCTATGAGACAGTGCTACTTGATAAGAAGCCAATTGTCTGTGACATGAGATGGGTTGACTGGACCTACATAAGGGAGAAGGAGGAACACTACCCAGGAGTATATGACAGCTTTCATGCTTGTGGAGTAGCTGACTTTGTTGGGCAGAAGCTCACAAAGTGGAATGAGGAACTTATCATGCAGTTCTACTCCACGGCACACTTTTATCCAGATGGGAGGATCACATGGATGTCTGAGGGTACAAGGTACCAATCCACAGTGGCTGAGTGGGCACAGATCATTAATACCCCAGAGGAGCAAGATGATGACTTGGATATCTATGCCAAGAAGAAGATGGACCATAACTCCATGTCCAATATGTACAAGGAAATTCCCAATGAAGCTCTTGACACCTTCAAGTTTGGCTCTGTGCATTACCTTCTGTCAGGGCTCCCGACGATCAATTGGATACTAAGGCACACCTTATTGCCTAAGTCTGGAGATCACAAGATGATCAGAGGTCATGCTATCAACTTGCTACATGTGTTTGATGTGCCTCAGAAGTTCAAGGTGATGAGCCTCATAGTGGAAACAATTAAGAGGACAGCAGTAGATTAGAAGAGGAGCTATGGATATGCCCCTCAAATTGAGGAGCTCATCAACTCCAAGATGGGCACGGGCATATATCTGTTGGACAAGGAACACCTGCCCATCCGTCCAGATTTCGAGGACAATGAAGTTGTCATGACTGAGAACGAGCCATCATCTGCCCAAGCATTTGCAAAGAAGGAGAAGGCGAGGAAGGAGAAAGCTGCCAAGATGCCTACCCAAGAGGAGGCATCTGAATACTTCTTGAAGACTAAACAACAGCAGCTTGGTTACTTGATTGCATCCACGCTGAGGATTGAGAAAAGTTTGGTCACCCTCACTAAGAATCAGCAGAGCCTAGAGAGGATCATGGAACAGAAGTTCTATGACTTGGATGTCAAGGTAACGGAAGTTCAGTCTGCAGTGGAGCAGCTTCAGGAGGACATGCAGGAGAGGAGAGGCAGGACTACCACTCATACCTTTGCCAGAGTTCCACGAGGCCCGAGGTCATCTGCACTGCCAGTTGCTGACACCAGAGCTACAACGTCTGCACCAGCCACAGCCTCAGTTCCACCAGCTCCAGCGTCTACTTCAGCTCCACCTCCAGCGACTACTTCAACATCTACAGAAGCCTTCGTCCTTGGAGTGATCCGGACTCCACCACCACCTGAAGATCAAGCCTGAGCGTCGATCTAGTGCTATGCATTTTCTAGGAACTTTTTGGTAACTTGTTGCCAAAGGGGGAGAAGATGTATAGATCATAGGCTTCGAGAGAGAGAGAGTGTTGCCTTTCTCTCTTGCTTTATTTGGTGGTTTTTCGAACTTATTTGCTTTTGAGTGCTTGATACTATGTCATTATTTGTGAGACATTGATGATCATGTGTTTGATCATAAGCTACACTTAATGTTTGCTTAATATTATCATCTTATCTATCTTGTGTGATCATTCACTTTTCTTGGTGATGAGTGCATGTATTTCATTCTTATCATTTTAAGCGCTCCACCAAGATGTATGTGACATGGAAGAGTAACCCATGACTCTAACTCTTTGTGCATTTGCAGTCCAAAGCAAATTTTAAATATGCACAAATTTAGGGGGAGCTCTTACTTATCACATACTTCTCAAAGCGACGATAAATTTCATGATTATTATCTTTTGTGGAAGCTTTGATCTATATGTTGTCATCAATTACCAAAAAGGGGGAGATTGAAAGTGCAACTATCCCTAGGTGGTTTTGGTAATTCATAACAACATATAGCTCATTGAGCTAATGCTATTCCAAGATGATTATTTCAGGAAAGCTCAATGATTGGCATGGCATGGATGTGAAAGTGGAACCCTCAAAATGCTAAGGAAAAAGGATTGGCTCAAGCTCAAAAGCTCAAGACTCTTCATTTTATATTTTAGTGATCCAAGATCACATTGAGTCCTTAGGAAAAGCCAATACTATTAAGGAGGGATGAGGTGTTGCTTAATGAGCCTCTTGCTTCATGTGCTTAGTGATATGCTCCAAAACCCTCAACTATTTTTCCATATCCACATATGACCTAAACCCTAAGTCAAACTCGGTCCTACCGATTCTTCCTATCCGGCGCCACCGAGTTTCACTTGTCATTAGCCACTGCCAAACCCTAGCAATTCGGTCCTACCGATAGGGATCTCGGTCTCACCGAGATGGGGTTGCAAACTCTCTGTTTCCATTTCGTAACTTTTCCGTCCCACCGAAAGAGCGAATCGGTCCCACCGAGATTGCAATGTAAACTTAGTGTTTCCCCTTTGTAACTTTTCGGTCTCACCGAGTTCCACTCGGTCTCACCGAAAGAGCAAATCGGTCCCACCGAGTTTGCCTGACCAACTCTCTGGTTAGCTAGTTACCAAATTCGGTCTCACCGAGTTTGTGTAATCGGTCTCACCGAGATTACATTATGCCCAAACCCTAACCGAATCGGTCCTACCAAGTTGCATGTCGGTCCCACCGAAATCACTAACGGTCACTAGGTTTACATTTTCGATCCGACCGAGTTTATTGATTCGGTCCCATCGAGATTGGAAAACTGTGTAACGGTTGGATTTTGTGTGGAGGCTATATACACCCCTCCACCTCCATCTCATTCGATGAGAGAGCCATCAGAACACACACACCATTCCAACTCATATGTTCTGAGAGAGAACCACCTACTCATGTGTTGAGACCAAGATATTCCATTCCTACCATATGAATCTTGATCTCTAGCCTTCCCAAGTTGCTTTCCACTCAAATCTTCTTTCCACCAAATCCAAATCCTATGAGAGAGAGTTGAGTGTTGGGGAGACTATCATTTGAAGCACAAGAGCAAGGAGTTCATTACCTACACACCATTTGTTACTTCTTGGAGAGTGGTGTCTCCTAGATTGGCTAGGTGTCACTTGGGAGCCTCCGACAAGATTGTGGAGTTGAACCAAGGAGTTTGTAAGGGCAAGGAGATCGCCTACTTCGTGAAGATCTACCGCTAGTGAGGCAAGTCCTTCGTGGGCGATGGCCATGGTGGGATAGGCAAGGTTGCTTCTTCGTGGACCCTTTGTGGGTGGTTGCTTCTTCGTGGACCCTTCGTGGGTGGAGCCCTGTGTGGACTCGCGCAACCGTTGCCCTTGGGTGGAGCCCTGTGTGGACTCGCGCAACCGTTACCCTTCGTGGGTTGAAGTCTCCATCAACGTGGATGTAGGATAGCACCACCTATCCGAACCACGGGAAAAACATCCGTGTCTCCAATTGCGTTTGAATTCTCCAAACCCTTCCCTTTACATTCTTGCAAGTTGCATGCTTTACTTTCCGCTGCCAATATACTCTTTGCATGCTTGCTTGAATTGTGTGATGATTGCTTGACTTGTCCTAAAATAGCTAAAATTTGCCAAGAACTAAAATTGGGAAAAGGTTAAGTTTTTATTTGGTCAAGTAGTCTAATCACCCCCCCTCTAGACATACTTTCGATCCTACAGAGTCCGAGTCGCCTAAAAGGGGAAAAGCTCCTCTTCCGGAAGGGTCCACTTCCACCGCCGACAGCAGCCCGACGTGGGATCCCAGGGCCCAACCCCTAGTAACCTCGTGAGTATAAACTCCGAACATGTTTATGCATCCAGACTCATCATGGCATAATAGTTTAACCTAAGCTATATTTTTTGTTGTCCGGCGAGGTCCCACACCGAACGATCCTCATCAGAGGATTTGCTGAGGTCGGATGCTATGGAGAGCGGGATGCCCCCGAAGGCCCCTTCCCCCAAATGTGTGAATAACACCAAGGCTTCATCCCAGAAGGACCTCGGCCAAGGAGGGGGGAAGAGATGGTGAAAGCGGCGCCTAGAGGTCAAACTTCAGGGGCCGGAGACGTGGGGGAGAAGATTCCCATGGGAGTCGATGGCAGGAGCCATCTTGAAGTTGGCTCCCAGCGGGACTCAATTCCGGAGACCAATACGGCTCCAGAATCAAGCAGGCGGCCTCCCTTGGCTGGAGGGGGTGTGCCTGTTCCACCGGCAATCTCCGTCCAACCAGAGGTGCCGGATGTTTTGTTGGCGGCGCTGAAGAGAGCCTCCATCATCGATGAACACCGTGCCTTGATGGGTGCGATGATTAAGGAGATTCAGTCTGCTAAGAGTGGACTGAATGAAGCCTGTATCAGCCTTATAAGAGGCTTTGAGGTATGTTTTATGAGGTTTCGAAGAGTGTCATAGTATGGATAGTAGCCCCTGATACACTATTCAATGCAAGAAAGGACCGGACAGAGGATCAATTTTATGTTCGCAGGAAGACTCACTTGATGACATCTATCCCCTTCTTTCATAAGCAGGCGTCTGCAGCGGCTGCTGCTTCTCTTACTGCGGAGGTCTCCGGACTGAATCGAAGTCTGGAGCGGGCCAAAGATGAACTTGGCCAGTTGAAAAGGCAGTTTGGAAGATAAACAAGGTATGCGCAAGCCTTGTTCGCGTTAGTGCAAACAAATTTCCAGTATGATAAAATATGTTTCATTATTTGCGCCAGGGGCGATGACCGAAGTCGAGGCTCTGAGGAAGGCTATTGCCAAGGCTGAGGAAAAGGCAGCCGCAGGGCAGGCTCTTCGTGAGAAGCACGAGGCCAGGGTTATTGAAGCTGAGCAGGAGCTTCAAGAGTCCATGAAGAAATGCGAGACCTTGGAGCAGAGTTTAACACAGAAAGAATCCGAACTCGCCAGGGCTCATCAGGCCGCGCGCGATGCCTAGGGGGAAACCCAAGGCGCCCTGTAGGAGATCCAAGAGGTGAGGACGATCACGACAGGCAAGGCTTTTTTCCATGTAAAGCAAGTATTTGAGGAGAAAATCATGTTTCTAATTTTGAGTTCGGATTCCTCCAGGGGTATTTGCGGAACTACCCCGCAGCATATCGGATGCACCCAATTCTACCGAGCCGAAGAAGGGAACACCGCGGATAAGCTCTTCTGGTCACAGTATCTGGCACCGAATTATTCGGTGCCTTTTGCCGACCAACTGAAATAGCTGATCGAACTGCATAGGGCGGCCGAACGAGCCATGAAGGATTTGATTATCCGGCTATGGCCCGCCGAGCCGATTTCAAGCAGCTACTTCGGGCTCGTGAAGCGGCTTGTGAGTGCCTTCCCTCGACTTGACGTCATCAAGCGGTTGGTCTGTATAGAGGGTGCGTGAATGGCCTTCGCCCGCGCAAAGGTGCACTCGGGGAAGATGGATGCTGAAAAGCTGATGACCGAGGGACCGCTAGAAGGGAAGGAGCACCGCAAACCCGAATTATATTATGAAAGTGTCCTAAAAGGATCCTGCCTTGCTGTAGAGCAATGCACCAAGGACATTATATTTCCATGAATACAGTCATGTTGTCCTTTGTAATGTTGAACAAGGTCATTTCTATTATTTATTGCCTGTTACATAAAATTTTATCCTCCTGCGCGGCCGTTTTATATATTAATCCCGAGAGTTGTCCAGTCGTCGGCTTCTGCCCCCATGTAGGAAGTACGGGGGTGTTCGGGATAAACCTGATCACTCTTTATCCCAGTTTTGGGTCCTTCGAAGGAGGTGTTCAGCACAACGAACCTGGCAATCGGACTATAGGGCTTTATCACTCTCACTTAGCCATAGGAGCTTTAGGAAAGGAAGGTAGGCGCAGCCCCTAGTGTTCGAAAGACCGCACGAGGGGCTATATAGGCACCTGATCGGAAGAAAAGCCTATCCATCGCACGCTGCATTGGTTATGGCATTATGCAGGAGGAATCCTTAAAGATTTTACAACCTCTCGAATAGCTAACCAGCTCTTGCCGTATCATGACAGTCACTTTTCGGCTTTCTCTACTGAGGTGCTCGTCTGGAAGAACCGGGCACAATCGCAGTAGTTCTCCCTGGGCCGCCTTAGCCGATATAGCGGAACTTAAGGAGGCAAAACATGGGATCCGGGCAAACCCAACATTTGACCCAAGACATGATTCGGAGCTGATGCATATAATGCTATAAGTTCGGGGTGCCGAACTTCCATGAAGGTGTTCGGACTTCATTGCCGTATTATGGGTAAAACGAAACCCCTGGCATATTAAAGGCACATCGCGGTGTACGGATGCCACTTGACAAAAGAATTTCAACAAGAAATAACAGTAGATAAGCATTATATAAATCCACATGTTGTATTTGAATAGTACGAAGATGCGTGTGAGTACAGGTAATGTGATAAAAAAATATGACTGTGGAACCTGCTGAGACTAGGGGGAAGAAGTTGTGTGCGGATCTGGGGTATAGTCGGATGGTCATCGCGGGGAATATCTAAGGATTCTGTCGTGGTCTTGTCACGGCAGATGTCCTCGTGAAAGGACTTAGTCGTGGAGCCATCGCGACGGGTTAGCTTGAAGGGGTTAAAGCGGACACAGGGACGGAGGAGAGTTTATACTAGTTCGGCCCCTTCGATGAAGGTAAAAGCCTACGTCTAGTTGTGATGGAATTGATGGGGTTTCGATGACTAGGGAGCAAACAAGCTTCGCCTAAGTCTCGAGTTGTTGTCTGTTGTCCTTGAACCGCCGCCGGGTCGTCCCCTTATATACATGGGTGACGCCCGTCGGTTTACAGAGTCCCAACACCGGCTCATATACGTGTCCGGTTTGGTCTCTACTTATTCCTAACTTACAATACAAGTTTACATACCGACGCCGGTTTACAGCTACATGCCTTAAACCGATCATGGGCTTTAAGCCCTCATCTACCTTCATGGGCTTTTACATACTTAACTACTGATGAAGTTAACCCGACCCAGATAGGCCAATTTACGCCCAGTAGTAATATCCCCAACATTAGGCCCCAGATTGATTTGAACATGTTCATGTCAATCCTTTAGCAAAAAACTTCATCTTCAACATCTTCTTGTAGTTTGTTGAACCGACGTGATGTCATCTTCTCTGGACGTTGTAAACCGGTGTGATGTCACCTGTTATAAAGAAACCTTATCCATGATACCTTTTTTTGTTTAATAGGTCTGCGACAATTGAGGCGACAGCTTCGTTTCCAAACCCACGGTCCCTTGATTTTCGCGCCTGACACATGTCCCTTGCCTTATAAATAGGACCGAAGGGTCATTTCTTTTTCCCCTTCGTGCCCTTCTGCTTCGTCTTCCCCGCGTCGTCCAGCTTCGGAGCTCCGCCGCCGTCGACGACCTCTGCTCCAACCTTGGCCGCTGCATCACCCTGATTGTACCAGAGCATCGCGGCGACCTTCTGTTTCTTCCTCGGCTCTGGTGAGTTCTTCACCTTTTCTTCCCTAGATCCGTTCTAGGGTTTCCAAGTTCTTCAGTGTTCATCGTCTGCTTCGTACTCATATGATAGATCTTAGATGAACCTGTGAACCTTTGCTTTGTGTGGCGGTAGTTTTTAGCATCCGCCTTCACTTACATGCCTCAAGACCATAGATCTACCTGTATCTCTGCCCATTGATTCGGTACTGTTCTTTTTTGAACCTTGAATATTTTCCTTCTTTTCTGAACTTGCTTCAGATCCGTCGCTGTAGTGAAATCTTGTGAAATCTGTTTCTGTACACTTACCCATCCGCAATCTCAATTGTTTCAATGCTTAGATCCGGCGGTTTAACTTGGTGTAGAAAAAATTAACAAACCGGTATATACGATTAGTCCCCTTGTTGAACCGCCAGATGCTGTTGCTTCATAAAAATCCGGTTTGGATAGAGTTGTCTCCGATTTAACATTGTACATACTAGTGTACTTTCATCAATGCATTCTTGAACCGGAATCACCTATCTTGTAGATTTCATCATGGCCAAGCAAGTATATGAGTGCAACTGGGTTCCTTCTCGCGTCACAGAGACTCAATTGAACAATTTAGTCCTGATCGGCGCTTTAGGCAGCAAAAACACCATCCATTGGAGGGTCCCTGGCAAAGAATGCCCTCCCACACCTCAAGAAGGAGAGGTTGTCGTTTTCGTAGATCACTTAGCCCGGGGCTTTAAGCCGCCCGGTTCTAAATTTTACCGGGATGTTTTGGCCAATTTTCAACTCCGCCCACAAGACACTGACCCCAACTCTGTTACAAACATGTGTCACTTCCAAGTGCTCTGTGAGGTGATCTTTCAAGAGGAGCCCACAGTTGAGTTGTTCAGAGACTGCTTCCATCTAAACCGCCGCACTGAGTTTACTGATAGTTTCAATACGGAATTGGGTGGTGTGGCGATTCTGAAAAGGAAAGAGGTCACATACCCTCACGCCAAACTGCACAGCCATCCCAAAGAGTGGAATTAAACATGGTTCTATTTGCAAAGACACCTCCCCTGCTGGTGAAAATCCTTTGCCTGGCTTTCGTCCGGAGCGGCTTAGCAATACACACCCCTTTCCGCAAAGGTTAACTGCCAAGGACAGAAGTAAATACGCTCCTCAACTGTCCAAGCTCAGAGCCTTCATGGCCAATGGTTTAACCGGGGTTGATCTTGCTCGCTGTTGGATACCGTGGAGCATACTGCCCCTTAGTTAGTGCTCCGGTTTGATGTGCGAGTATACTGGCAGTGTTGATGACCCACTGCGACATGCTAACATCCAGCTCACCGACGAAGAAATCACAGAGGCTGTGAATAAAATGCTGAATGAACCGGAACACGTCTGTGCTCGAACTGGCCTGCTTCCCTTTTGTGCCACCAACAAACCGCCAACTATAAGAGTTTGATTTTTCTTTTTACTGAACCTGTTATTGATATAAAGCTGCTTCCATATCACCAGTCCTGGTCTGCGCAAAGTTGAACCTGCAAACAAAATGTAAGAAATGCTTGTGTGCCGCAGAGCGGTCGAGCCGCGGTATGTGGCCTGTCCTGGCCTTCGCCGGAGTGTTTTAATTGAGCTCTAGACGAGCCGAGCTATCCTCCCGCGAAGTAGTTCGAAGTCCTTTGGCGGTGTTCGGGAGTCGAGCCATCGACTCGAGGTTCAGTTGGAAGGTGCCACTTGTAGCTTATGCTGTTAAAGCAGCGGTATACTCCTTGGTGCCGAGGGAAAGTTCGGCCTTGTCATTAACCGTGATGACGTCGCGTGGACCAGGCATCTTGAGCTTACGGTAGGCATAATGTGGTACCGCGTTGAATCGAGCGAACACGGTTCGTCCGAGCAGTGCCTGATAATCACTGTGAAAAGGGACGATGTGAAGATTAACTCTTCAGCACGATAATTGTCTGGTGATCCGAAGACTACCTCAAGGGCAATGGAGCCTGTATAGCTAGCCTCCACACCTGGTATAATACCTCTGAAGGTGGTTTTAGTGGGCTTGATCACCGAATGATCGATGCCCATCTTGCACACTGTGTCCTAGTAAAGCAGGTTTAGACTGCTACCTCCGTCCATAAGGACTCGTGTGAGGTGGAACCCGTCAATTATTGGGTCGAGGACTAGTGCGGCTGGATTACCCTGATTGGTGTTAACCGGACGATCCGTGCGGTTGAAGGTGATCGGCCCTAGTTTATATTGTGGGACGACTGGTTCCATTAAGTTGACATCCCTAAGGGTGTGCGTCTGGTCCGGGTTGGGAGTGTAGGAGCTGTTTAGCACGTTCACTGTTTGGATATGCAGGGAAATTTCTTTTGCCCTCCTATACTCGGTGATCTGGGCTCCTCGTCGCCATCGTCGCTTTGAGACCCCTTATCTTTGTTTTTGGCACCAGACCTGCCGGCTTGTTTGAAGACCCATCATTCTCTGTTGGGGTGCCATGAATTTGGCATGGGCGGTCGAGTATGCGGTCCAGGTTGGACGGACCCGAATTGTCATTTTTGAGTGGCCCATTTCGCTGACTGGACTTAGAGCCCCTAAATCTAGCTTTGACTGTCGTATCTTTGGTGTTTTCACCATTTTTGTGGTGCTTGTGTTTGTTGCGTCGGGGTTTGCCGTTGCTATCTCTGGCTTCTGATGTGCCAGGGTTGCTTGCTCTGTTGTTGCTACGGGCCAACCAGCTATCTTCGCCCGTGCAAAAGCGGGTCATGAGTGTCGTGAGGGCTGCCACGGATTTTGGCTTCTCTTGGCCGAGATGTCGGGCGAGCCATTCGGCACGGATGTTATGTTTAAAGGACGCTAGGGCTTCGGCATCCGACAGTCGACAATTTGGTTCTTTTTAGTTAGGAACCGAGTGTAGAATTTCCTGGCTGACTCTCCGGGCTGTTGTGTTATGTGACTTAAATCGTCAGCATCCGGTGGTTGCACATAAGTGCCCTGGAAGTTGTCCAGGAATGCGTCTGCCAGGTTCTCCCAACTTCCGATGGAGTTTGCCGGCAAGCTATTCGGCCAATGCCGAGTCGACCCCTTGAGTTTTTGCGGGAGATACTTGATGGCGTGTAGATCATCCCTGCGGGCCATGTGAATGTGGAGGAAGAAATCCTCTATCCATACCGCGGGGTCTGTAGTGCCGTCATTTGATTAAATGTTCGCGGGTTTAAACCCTTCTGGGAATTCATGATCCATTACTTCATTAGTGAAGCATAGGGGGTGTGCAGCGCCTCTGTGCCGGGCTATATCATGACGCAGTTCATACGAGTCTTGTCTGCTGTGTTCGGCCCGGCCGGATTTGCTTTTAGTATATCCGGCGTGATGGTTGTTGTCACGCATTGGGGCGCGCCCCCGTGATCCGTAGACCGATCTTTCATGTCCTGATTTGTTTTCCAATACCTCTCACAGGTCCTGCGTGTTATCCCGGGCCTTGGTATTTTTGTTGAACGGGCGACGGGGTGCAGGCTGTACTTCAGCCTGATATGCCGCTTTGTCTCAGCCACGAGGTGGTCGATCAGCCGCATCATACGCTGGGAGCATAGGCTTTAATGCTTCCTCCTCGAGTTGGGATAGCAACCTGTGTTTTGGGTAACTTTTTGTTGGGCACTCGAGTTCGTATTCCTTGGCTGCCAGGACCTCGGTCCATCTATCCGTTAGAAAATCTTGATCAGCCTGAAGCTGCTGTTGCTTTTTATTCAACCTTTTTGCTATGGCTATAAGCCAGCTCTTGAAGCGTTCCTGCTCGATGGTATCCTTAGGCACGATAAATTCTCCGGCGCCGAGGGTCGCCTCGTCTTCGGAGAGGGCCATGTAAGTGTCATCTTCTGATTCTCTATCTGTCGCCTGTTTCTTAGGGCTAGCTTGCCCATCCTCCTGCTCTAAGCCTGGCTAGAGGGGATTGTCTTTGTCTTCGGCACTATCCGCAGTGTTATTGTCTCTTGTGCCAGTAACACTACTTTTGCTATGACGAGGCTTAGAATGGTGCTGATGACGCTGGTGCTTAGATTGCTTCTGGAGGGGATTATCTTCCGTTGCCTTATTGCCATCGCTTTCTTTGGGGGTGTCCACCATGTATATATCATATGATGAGGTGGCAGTCGACCGCCCTGTGGGCGGTGGTTCCTGTTCTTCTCCTGCATCGTCGTCCCTACCGTCGATGTCTTCGGAGCCGAAGTCGAGCATGTCGGATAAGTCGTCGACAGTGGCTCTTAAGTGGGTGGTGGGTGGGGGACGAATTTCTTCATCGTCCACTTCCCACTCAAGCCGGACACAGTTCGGCCAAGGGCCTCCTGACAAGGAGAGAGACCTTAATGAATTTAGCACATCGCCCAAGGGCGAGTGCTGAAAGATATCCACGGAGGAAAACTCCATGATTGGCGCCCAATCAGATTCGATAGGCACAGACGTAGGCGGTTCGGAGCCCGTGGCCGGGAACGAATCCAAGGATCCACCAACACATGTCTCGTAGGAGGTGAAGTCAGTATTCGGCTCTATCGCCGCTGAGTGTGCGGCCTCCATGGTGGGGTCCATCCACCCATCCTCGAACGGTGTGATCTGCTCCGGATCGAGGGCCGGAGTTGCCACAGGGGTGATCTCCTGAACACTGTCCGACAGCAGAGCTAAGTCATGCTCGTCGTGACTGTGCGGCGCACCTGACACGGGCTCGAATCCGTCGAAGATCAAGTCTCCGTGGATGTTGGCAGTATAGTTTAAGTTTCCAAACCTGACCTGACGGACAGGGGCGTAGCTCTCGATCTACTCCATATGGCCAAGCGAGTTGGACCGTAGTGCGAAGCCGCCGAATACGAAGATCTCTCCGGGGATAAAAACCTCACCCTGGATCGCATCATTGCCAATGATCGAAGGAGCCATCAAGTCTTTATCGTCACGGCGGAGTGGAACTCTCAATGAAAGCACTAATGTCGGTGTCAAAACCGGCAGATCTCGGGTAGGGGGTCCCGAACTGTGCGTCTAAGGCGGATGGTAACAGGAGGCGGGGGACACAATGTTTACCCGGGTTCGGGCCCTCTCGATGGAGGTAATACCCTACTTCCTGCTTGATTGATCTTGATGATATGAGTATTACAAGAGTTGATCTACCACGAGATCGTAGAGGCTAAACCCTAGACGCTAGCCTATGATTATGATTGTTGTTGTCCTACGGACTAAACCCTCCAGTTTATATAGACACCGGAGGGGGCTAGGGTTACACAGAGTCGGTTACAAGGGAGGAGATCTACATATCCGAATTGCCAAGCTTGCCTTCCACGCAAAGGAGAGTCCCACCCAGACATGGGACGAAGTCTTCAATCTTGTA
The DNA here is from genome assembly GCF_018294505.1 of Triticum aestivum. Lineage (NCBI taxonomy): Eukaryota > Viridiplantae > Streptophyta > Magnoliopsida > Poales > Poaceae > Triticum > Triticum aestivum. The sequence continues at coordinate 407,768,384 of NC_057806.1, forward strand.
TCTTCATAGCCCAACAGTCTGGCCAAAGGATATAGTCCGGTTGTCCGGGGACCCCCTAATCCAGGACTCCCTCAGTCTGGCCTCTTTATTATTTTGAATCACTTTTCAATCTCCCGTTTCGCGTTTCGAGACGCAGCCTCCGGTGACACGTCTTGTCAAAACATAGATTGTGTCCTCTCATCATGGGATCCTCATCAATATGGGTTTGGGTAATCCAACTGTGCCGTCTGCACGACCCCTTGGGAATAGGCGAGTTTTAAGTCTCGTGGGGGACGCTCTATATTCACTGCCTTTATAAGGAGATAAAAATCCACCTTTTCACCCTACGCCTTCTTCTTCCTCAGCCCATCCGCCCTCGAGCTCCAGAGCCCAAGCTTCGATCCCATCCGTCCCCAGAAAACATTCAAGCCATGGCCAGATCTGGAGCGCAGTGCAAGTGGATGGCCTCCTCTGTCACAGAGGAGGACATCAAGGAGTTCCGGGAAGCGGGGTACTTGGCCAAGGAAATCGCCCACCGGCTTCCGGCCAAGAAGCAGATCGTCCCTACTCCGGAGCCCCATGAGAGGGTAGTATTTATTCCACATTTCCTCCATGGATTAGGGTTTCCCCTCCATCCTTCCGTCTCGGGACCTTATGTTTTACTATGGACTAGATTTCCATGATCTAGCACTGAATTCCTTCCTCAACATTTCGACGTTCATCGTCGTATGTGAGGCTCCTCCGCATCCCTCCCCACTTTGGCCTATGGCTCAAGGTCTTCAATGTGAAGCCGAAAGTGGTGGACGATCAACACGCGGAGTGCGGCAGCGCCATGGTGAGCAAGCTTCCCAACATCACTTGGCCTAAAGGCATCTTCATGGAGACCGTGAAGGGGTGGCACCTGGAGCGCTTCTATGTCAAGGAACCCCGTGACTCCACATGGGCCACTCCTCCCGAGTTCAAGTCTGGGTCTCCATTGTGGCTAACATCCTGGCTCAACAAGGGCCTGGACTGGGCGTCATCTAACGAGGCGACGATGCTGCAGAAGCGCATCAAGAGTATGGTAGACACAAATACCAGTCTTGCCAGCGTAATCCAGGTAATGCTCTTTCGCCGGATTCTCCCCTCCCAAGACCGGACTCAGCACATGTGGGAGTTCGACCGGGCCGGTCCCCGGACCCTGCAGCGATTCTTCAGCACGAAGCACGAAGACATGTGGAAGCTGCTATTCAATACCCAAAAGACGTGGCTAGAAATGACCGAGGATCGCAGCCTCGACGGCACTCACGCATCATTTCCCGTAAGTTTTTATGATAAATTTACTATTTATAAATCCGAAGGCCATACTAAGCTTTCCATTCTTCCCACTGGGCTGGACGAATAAGGTGGAGCGGATTCACTGTCCGGCTCCGCTACCCGAAGAACTAGCCATCCCTCTGTTAACGAGGATGCTGGTTCCGGCGCCATATCAGGCGCTGGAAAAAGCGGGCCAAGAAGAAGGGCAAGGAGCCCAAAAGTGGCCTCCGCCGTAAAGGTGCTTCAGACATAGTGTCCGAAGAGACCGAGACACACTCCTCCCCTGACGAAGACAAAGGGGAGGAGGAAGAGAGTAAGTCTCCCCTTAAGGGGGGAAATAAGAAAAGGGGGCTTCCACGGATCTAGAGGTGGAGGCGTCCAAGAAATGGAGAATCTCCCTCACGGATGACTCCGAATCGGACGCCGATGAATGGCGCCCCAGGCCGAAGCCCGTGGTCGGATCGTAAGTACCCCAAAGGCACTTGTACTTATATATTTATCCGGTTTTCCGCCTTGTGATTTTAATATGCTGAATTGCGTGCCGCGGGCCGGCTCGCGTCCTCCCCCAACAATCCTCATCTTCGGTGAATTCGCTGGATCCGAACATGATGGATAGCGGGTCGCGTCTGCTACCTCTTGAGCACTGTGTTGGTTTTCCCTTGAAGAGGAAAGGGTGATGCAGCAAAGTAGCGTCAGTATTTCCCTAAGTTTTTGAGAACCAAGGTATCAATCCAGTAGGAGATCACGCTCAAGTCCCACGCACCTACACAAACAAATAAGAACCTCGCAACCAACGCAATAAAGGGGTTGTCAATCCCTTCACGGTCACTTACGAGAGTGAGATCTGATAGATATGATAAGATAATATTTTTGGTATTTTTATGATAAAGAGAAATAAAGATGCAAAGTAAAATAAATGGCAATAGAAATAACTAAGTTTTGGAAGATTAATATGATGGAAGATAGACCCGGGGGCCATTGGTTTCACTAGTGGCTTCTCTCAAGAGCATAAGTATTACGGTGGGTAAACGAATTACTGTCGAGCAATTGATAGAATTAAGCATAGTTATGAGAATATCTAGGTATGATCATGTATATATGCATCACGTCTGTGACAAGTAGACCGAAATGATTCTGCATCTAGTACTATTACTCCACACATCGACCGCTATCCAGCACTCATATAGAGTATTAAGTTCATAAGAACAGAGTAATGCTTTAAAGAAGATGACATGATGTAGAGGGATAAACTCATGCAATATGATATAAACCCCATCTTTTTATCCTCAATGGCAACAATACAATATGTGTTGTTTCCCTTTCCGTCACTGGGATCGAGCACCGCAAGATTGAACCCAAAGCTAAGCACTTCTCCCATTGCAAGAAAGATCAATCTAGTAGGCCAAACCAAACTGATAATTCGAAGAGACTTGCAAAGATAAACCAATCATACATAAAAGAATTCAGAGGAGATTCAAATATTGTTCATAGATAAACTTGATCATAAACCCACAATTCATTGGATCTCGACAAACACACCACAAAAGAAGATTACATCGAATAGATCTCCAAGAAGATCGAGGAGAACTTTGTATTGAGATCCAAAGAGAGAGAAGAAGCCATCTAGCTAATAACTATGGACCCGTAGGTCTGAAGTAAACTACTCACACATCACCGGAGAGGCCGTGGAGTTGATGTAGAGGCCCTCCGTGATCAATGCCCCCTCCGGCGGAGCTCCGGAAAAGGCCCCGAGATGGGATCTCTCGGGTACAAAAGGGTGCAGCGGTGGAATTAGGTTTTCGTGGTGCTCCTAGATGTTTGAGGGGTATGTGGATATATATAGGAGGAAGAAGTACATCGGTGGAGCAACGAGGGGCCCACGAGGGTGGAGAGCATGCCCTGGGGGTAGGCGCGCCCCCTGCCTCGTGGCTTCCTCGTTTGTTTCTTGATGCCCACTCCAAGTCTCCTGGATCACGTTTGTTGGGAAAATCACATTCCCGAAGGTTTCATTCCGTTTGGACTCCGTTTGATATTCCTTTTCGGCGAAACCCTAAAATAGGCAAAAAACAACAATTTGGGTTGGGCCTCTGGTTAGTAGGTTAGTCCCAAAAATGATATAAAAGTGTAAAATAAAGCCCATTGACATCCAAAATAGATAATATAATAGCATGGAGCAATAAAAAATTATAGATACGTTGGAGACGTATCAAGCATCCCCAAGCTTAATTCCTGCTCGTCCTCGAGTAGGTAAATGATAAAAGAAGAATTTTTGATGTGGAATGCTTTCTAACATATTTCTCAATGTAATTTTTTCTTTATTGTGGCATGAATGTTCAGATCCGAAAGATTCAAGATAAAATTTTAATATTGACATAAAAATAATAATACTTCAAGCATACTAACTAAGCAATCATGTCTTCTCAAAATAACATGGCCAAAGAAAGTTATCCCTACAAAATCATTTAGTTTGGCTATGTTCTATCTTCACCACATAAAATATTTAAATCATGCACAACCCCGATGACAAGCCAAGCAATTGTTTCATACTTTTGATGTTCTCAAACTTTTTCTATCTTCACGCAATATATGAGCGTGAGACATGGACATAGCACTATATGTGGAGTAGAATGGTGGTTGTGGAGAAGACAAAAAAAGGAGAAGATTGTCTCACATCAACTAGGCGTATCAACGGGCTATGGAGATGTCCATCAATAGATATCAATGTGAATGAGTAGGGATTGCCATGCAATGGATGCACTAGAGCTATAAGTATATGAAAGCTCAACAAAAGAAACTAAGTGGGTGTGCATACAACTTGCTTGCTCATGAAGACCTAGGGCATTTTGAGGAAGCCCATCAATGGAATATACAAGCCAAGTTCTATAATGAAAAATTCCCACTAGTATATGAAAGTGATAACTCAAGAGACTCTCTATATGAAGAACATGGTGCTACTTTAAAGCACAAGTGTGGAAAAAGGGTAGTAGCATTGTCCCTTCTCTCTTTTCTCTCTCTTTTTTGGGCCTTCTCTTTTTTATGGCCTTTCTCTTTTTTCATCTGGAGTCTCATCCCGACTTGTGGGGGAATCATAGTCTCCATCATACTTTCCTCACTTGGGACAATGCTCTAATAATGATGATCATCACACTTTATTTACTTACAACTCAAGAATTACAACTCAATACTAAGAACAAAATGTGACTCTATGTGAGTGCCTCCGGCGGTGTACCGGGATGTGCAATGATGCATGAGTGACATGTATGAAGAATTTTGAACGGTGGCTTTGTCACAAATACAATGTCAACTACATGATCATGCAAGCAATATGGCAATGATGAAGTGTGTCATGATAATGGAACGGTGGAAAGTTGCATGGCAATATATCTCGGAATGGCTATGGAAATGCCATGATAGGTAGGTATGGTGGCTGTTTTGAGGAAGGTATATGGTGGGTTTATGGTACCGGCGAAAGTTGCGCGATACTAGAGAGGCTAGCAATGGTGGAAGAGTGAGAGTGCGTATAATCCATGGACTCAACATAAGTCATAAAGAAGTCACATACTTATTGCAAAACTCTATTAGTTATCGAAACAAAGTATTACGCGCATGCTCCTAGGGGGATAGATTGGTAGGAAAAGACCATCGCTCGTCCCCGACCGCCACTCATAAGGAAGACAATCAATAAATAAATCATGCTCCGACTTCATCACATAACGGTTCACCATACATGCATGCTACGGGAATCACAAACTTCAACACAAGTATTTTTCAAATTCACAACTACTCAACTAGCATGACTCTAATATCGCCATCTCCATATCTCAAAACAATTATCAAGTATCAAACTTCTCATAGTATTCAATGCACTTCTATGAAAGTTTTTATATTATAGAAAATTTCCATGTTGTTCTAAAGGACTCTAAAAATAATATAAGTGAAGCATGAGAGATCAATTATTTCTATAAAATAAAACCACCACCGTGCTCTAAAAGATATAGGTGAAGCACTAGAGCAAAAACTATATAGCTCAAAAGATATAAGTGAAGCACATAGAGTATTCTAATAAATTTCAAATCATGTCAGTCTCTCACAAAAGGTGTGTACAGCAAGGATGATTGTGGTAAACTAAAAATCAAAGACTCAAATCATACAAGACGCTCCAAGCAAAACACATATCATGTGGTGAATAAAAATATAGCTCCTAGTAAAGTTACCGATAGATGAAGACGAAAGAGGGGATGCCTTCCAAGGCATCCCCAAGCTTAAGCTTTTTGGTGTCCTTGAATTTTACCTTGGGATGCCTTGGGAATCCCCAAGCTTAGGCTCTTTCCACTCTTTGTTCCATACTCCATCAAATCTTTACCCAAAACTTGAAAACTTCACAACACAAAACTCAAAATAGAAAATCTCATGAGCTCTGTTAGCGAAAGAAAACAAAACACCACTTCAAGGTACTGTAATGAACTCATTCTTTATTTATATTGGTGTTAAACCTACTGTATTCCAACTTCTCTATGGTTTATAAACTCTTTTTCTAGCCATAGATTCATCAAAATAAGCAAACAACACACGAAAAACAGAATCTGTCAAAAACAGAACAGTCTGTAGTAATCTGTAGCTAACGCAACTTCTGGAACCCCAAAAATTCTAAAATAAATCACTGGACGTGAGGAATTTATCTATTAATCCTCTGAAAAAATAATTAACTAAATAGCACTTTCCAAATAAAAATGGCAGCAATTCTCGTGAGCGCTAAAGTTTCTGATTTTTACAGCAAGATCAAAAAGACTTCCCCCAAGTCTTCCCAACGGTTCTACTTGGCACAAACACTAATTAAACACAAAAAAACACAACAAAAACAGAGGCTAGATAAATTATTTATTACTAAACAGGAGCAAAAAGCAAGTAATAAAAATAAAATTGGGTTGCGTCCCAACAAGCGCTATCGTTCAACGCCCCAAGCTAGGCATAAAAGTGAGGATAGATCTAGGTATTGCCATCTTTGGTATGCAATTCATAAGTGGCTCTCATAATAGATTCATATGGTAATTCAATTTTATTTCTAGGGAAGTGTTACATGCCTTTCCTTAATGGAAATTGGAATCTAATATTCCATTCCTTCATATCAATAATTGCACCAATCATTCTAAGAAAAGGTCTACCAAGAATAATAGGAGATGAAGGATTGCAATCTATATCAAGAACAATGAAATCTACGGGCATATAGTTCCTATTTTCAACAATAATAATATCATTAATTCTTCCCATAGGTTTCTTAATGGTGGAATCCGCAAGGTGCAAGTTTAAAGAACAATCATCAAAATCACGGAAACCTAGCAAATCACACAAAGTTTTTGGAATCGTGGAAACACTAGCACCCAAATCATACAAAGCATAGCACTCATGATCTTTAATTTTAATTTTTATTTTAGGTTCCCACTCGTCATAAATTTTTCTAGGGATAGAAACTTCCAACTCAAGTTTTTCTTCATAAGATTGCATCAAAGCATCAACGATATGTTTAGTAAAACCTTTATTTTGACTATAAGCTTGAGGAGAATTTAGCACGGATTGCAACAAGGAAATACAATCTATCAAAGAGCAATTATCATAATTAAAATTCCTTAAAATCCAAAATAGTGGGTTCTTTGATATTTAAAGTTTTGACCTCTTCAATTCCACTTTTACCAATTTTTGCATCAAGATCTAAAAACTCCAAATTTTTGGAATGCCTTCTAGGAAAAGGTGGCTCATCTTCAGTCCCATCATTATCAAGATTCATATTGCAAAACAAAGATTTAATAGGAGACACATCAATAACTTTTATATCTTCATCTTTATTATCATGAAAACTAGAAGAACACGCTTTCACAAAGAAATCTTTCTTAGCACGCATCCTAGCGGTTCTTTCTTTGCACTCATCAATGGAAATTGTCATGGCTTTGAGAGACTCATTGATATCATGGTTAGGTGGAATAGATCTAAGTTTCAAATAATCAACATCAAGAGAAATTCTATCAACATTCCTAGCCAACTCATCAAACTTAAGCATTTTTTCTTCAATCAAAGCATTCAAACTCTTTTGCGAAGTAATAAATTCTTTATTACTAGATTAAAAATTTGAGGGCATCTTATTATAACTTCCATAGGAATTGTTGTAGTAATTACCATAATTATTAGAGGAATTACTAGGAAACGGCCTAGGGTTAAAATTACCTCTATACGCGTTATTACCAAAATTGTTCCTACCAAAAAAATTCACATCCATAGATTCATTATTATTCTCAATCAAGGTACACAAAGGCACATCATTAGGATCAGAGGAAACACTCTTATTAGCAAACAATTTCATAAGTTCATCCATCCTTCCACTCAAAACATTAATCTCTTCAATTGCATGCACTTTATTATTAGTAGATCTGTTGGTGTGCCATTGAGAATAATTAACCATAATATTATCTAGGAGTTTAGTAGCTTCTCCTAAAGTGATTTCCATAAAAGTGCCTCCCGCGGCCTAATCTAAAAGATTTCTAGAAGCAAAATTCAATCCAGCATAAAAATTCTGTATAATCATCCAAAGATTCAAACCATGTGTAGGGCAATTACGTATTATTAATTTCATCCTCTCCCAAGATTGTGCAACATGTTCATGATCATGTTGCTTAAAATTCATAATATTGTTTCTATGAGAGATGATCTTAGCGGGAGGAAAATACTTAGAGATAAAAGCATCTTTGCACTTATTCCATGAATCAATACTATTTTTAGGCAAAGACGAAAACCAAGCTTTAGCACGATCTCTAAGCGAAAACGGAAATAGCTTAAGTTCAACAATATGATTATCCACATCTTTCTTCTTTTGCATATCACACAAATCAACAAAGTTGTTTAGATGGGTAGTGGCATCTTCACTAGGAAGGCCGGCGAATTGAACTTTCATGACAAGATTCAACAAAGCAGCATTAATTTCACAAGATTCAGCATCGGTAAGAGGAGCAATCGGAGTGCTAAGAAAATCATTGTTGTTGGTATTGGCAAAGTCACACAATTTAGTATTATCTTGAGCCATCGTGACAAGCAAGCAATCCAACACACAAGCAAACAAGAAACAGGAAAAAAAGGCAAATAGAAAAAGAGAAGGGGAACGAAAAAAGAGAGGGTGAATAAAATAGCAAGGGTGAAGTGGGGGAGAGGAAAATGAGAGGCAAATGGCAAATAATATAATGTGAGGGATAAGAGTTTGTGATGGGTACTTGGTATGTCTTGACTTGGCAACGGCGCCAGAAATGGCTTGTTGTCAAGAGTCAAATCTTGACTTGACTTGGCGCGAATCTCCCCGGCAGCGGCGGGAGAAATCCTTGTTGCTACCTCTTGAGCACTGCGTTGTTTTTCCCTTGAAGAGGAAAGGGTGATGCAGCAAAGTAGCGTAACTATTTCCCTCAGTTTTTGAGAACCAAGGTATCAATCAAGTAGGAGATCACGCTCAAGTCCCACACACCTACACAAACAAATAATAACCTCGCAACCAACGCGATAAAGGGGTTGTCAATCCCTTCACGGTCACTTACGAGAGTGAGATCTGATAGACATGATAAGATAATATTTTTGGTATTTTTATGATAAAGAGAAATAAAGATGCAAAGTAAAATAAACAAGAATAGAAATAACTAAGTGTTGGAAGATTAATATGATGGAAGATAGACCCGGGGGCCATAGGTTTCACTAGTGGCTTCTCTCAAGAGCATAAGTATTACGGTGGGTAAATGAATTACTGTCGAGCAATTGATACAATTGAGCATAGTTATGAGAATATCTAGGTATGATCATGTATATAGGCATCACGTCCGTGACAAGTAGACCGAAACGATTCTGCATCTACTACTATTACTCCTCACATCGACCGCTATCCAGCATGCTGATGTATACTACACAACCTTCTTTTTGTAGACGTTGTTGGGCCTCCAAGTGCAGAGGTTTGTAGGACAGTAGCAAATTTCCCTCAAGTGGATGACCTAAGGTTTGTCAATCCGTAGGAGGCGTAGGATGAAGATGGTCTCTCTCAAGCAACCCTGCAACCAAATAACAAAGAGTCTCTTGTGTCCCCAACACACCCAATACAATGGTAGATTGTATAGGTGCACTAGTTCTGCGAAGAGATGGTGATACAAGTGCAATATGGATAGTAGATATAGGTTTTTGTAATCTGAAAAATATAAAAACAGCAAGGTAACTAATGATAAAAGTGAGCGTAAATGGTATTGCAATGCTTTGAAACAAGGCCTAGGGTTCATACTTTCACTAGTGCAAGTCCTCTCAACAATAATAACATAATTGGATCATATAACTATCCCTCAACATGCAACAAAGAGTCACTCCAAAGTCACTAATTGTGGAGAACAAACGAAGAGATTATGTTAGGGTACGAAACCACCTCAAAGTTATTCTTTCCAATCAATCCGTTGGGATATTCCTATAAGTGTCACAAACAGCCCTAGAGTTCGTACTAGAATAACACCTTAAGACACAAATCAACCAAAACCCTAATGTCACCTAGATACTCCAATGTCACCTCAAGTATCTGTGGTTATGATTATACGATATGCATCACACAATCTCAGATTCATCTATTCAACCAACACATAGAACGTCAAAGAGTGCCCCAAAGTTTCTACCGGAGAATCACGACGAAAACGTGTGCCAACCCCTATGCACAGGTTCATGGGTGGAACCCGCAAGTTGATCACCAAAACATACATCAAGTGAATCACGTGATATCCCATTGTCACCACAGATACGGACGGCAAGACATACATCAAGTGTTCTCAAATCTTTAAAGACTCAATCCGATAGGATAACTTCAAAGGGGAAACTCAATCCATTACAAGAGAGTAGAGGGGGAAGAAAATATCATAAGATCCAACTATAATAGCAAAGCTCGCGATACATCAAGATCGTACCACTTCAAGAACACGAGAGAGAGAGAGAGAGAGAGATCAAACACATAGCTGCTGGTACATACCCTCAGCCCCGAGGGAGAACTAGTCCCTCCTCGTCATGGAGAGCACCGGGATGATGAAGATGGCCACCGGAGACGAATTCCCCCTCAGGCAGGGTGCCGGAACGGGTCTAGATTGGCTTTCGGTAGCTACGGAGGCTTCTGGCGGCGGAACTCCCGATCTATTGTGCTCCCCGATCGTTTTAGGGTATATGGATATATATAGGAAGAAGAAGTACGTTAGGGGAGCCACGAGGGGGCCACAAGGGTGGAGGGCGCGCCCAGGGGGGTGGGCGCGCCCCCCTACCTCGTGGCTTCCTCGAAGCTTCCTTGACATGGACTCCAAGTCTCCTGGGTTGCTTTCCTTCCAGAAATAAGTTCCATGAAGTTTCATGTCAATTGGACTCCGTTTGATTTTCCTTTTTTGTGATACTCTAAAACAAGGAAAAAAACAGAAACTGGCACTGGGCTCTGGGTTAATAGTTTACTCCCAAAAATGATATAAAAGTGTATAATAAAGCCCATAAACATCCAAAATAGAAGATAATATAGCATGGAGAAATCAAAAAATATAGATACGTTGGAGACGTATCAAGCATCCCCAAGCTTAATTCCTGCTCGTCCTCGAGTAGGTAAATGATAAAAACAGAATTTTTGAAGCGGAGTGCTACTTGGCATAATTTTAATGTAATTCTTCTTAATTGTGGTATGAATACTCAGATCCATAAGATTCAAGACAAAAGTTTAATATTCACATAGAAACAGTAATACTTCAAGCATACTAACTAAGCAATTATGTCTTCTCAAAATAACATGGCCAAAGAAAGTTCATGCCTACAAAATCATATAGTTTAGTCATGCTCCATTTTTGTCACACAAGAATGCTCTCATCATGCACAACCCCGATGACAAGCCAATCAATTGTTTCATACTTTAGTAATCTCAAACCTATAAACTTTCACGCAATACATGAGCGCGAGCCATGGATATAGCACTATGGGTGGAATAGAATATGATGATGGGGGTTATGTGGAGAAGACAAAAAGGAGAAAGTCTCACATCAACGAGGCTAATCAATGAGCTATGGAGATGCCCATCGATTGATGTTAATGCAAGAAGTAGGGATTGCCATGCAACGAATGCACTAGAGCTATAAATGTATGAAAGCTCAACAAAAGGAACTAAGTGTGTGTGCATCCAACTTGCTTGCTCACGAAGACCTAGGGCACTTGAGGAGGCACATTGTTGGAATATACAAGCCAAGTTCTATAATGAAAATTCCCCACTAGTATATGAAAGTGACAACATAAGAGACTCACTATCGTGAAGATCATGGTGCTACTTTGAAGCACAAGTGTGGTAAAAGGATAGTAGGATTGCCCCTTTTTATTTATTTATTTTATTTGGCCTTTCTTTTTTTTGGGCCTTTTTTGGGACAATGCTCTATTAATGATGATCATCACACTTCTATTTATTTACAACTCAATGATTACAACTCGATACTAGAACAAAGTATGGCTCTATATGAATGCCTCCGGTGGTGTACCGGGATTGCAATGAATCAAGAGTGACATGTATGAAAAATTATGAACGGTGGCTGACGGTGTCCTGGACTAGGGGGTACTCAACACGTCATCTCCCGATCTGATAGATTGGGCCGAGGACCCCCGTGGTCGTATACTCATGGGCCAATTCGGACAATTGCCGCATACAAGGAAGATTCCACAAGACTTGGCGATCAAGACAAGGACTTCTCCCCACCGGCGTATTCGGCTAGGACTCGTGTTATCCTAGGCCTCCGGTGCATTATATAAACCGAGGCCAGGCTAGTCGATAGATATACAATATACACAACAATCATACCATAGGCTAGCTTCTAGGGTTTAGCCTCCTTGATCTCGTGGTAGATCTACTCTTGTACTACCCATATCATCAATATTAATCAAGCAGGAGTAGGGTATTACCTCCATCGAGAGGGCCCGAACCTGGGTAAAAACATTGTGTCCCTCGTCTCCTGTTACCATCCGGCCTTGACGCACAGTTCGGGACCCCCTACCCGAGATCCGCCGGTTTTGACACCGACATTGGTGCTTTCATTGAGGGTTCCGCTATGTGATCGACAAAAGGATCGATGGCTCGCCTGCAGATCAACTGCGACTTCGGCATCTTCGTCACCAGCTCGACTAGTCACCTTGGTTCTACCAAGGACGGCGCCATATCTCCGATCGTCATGTTCGGATGAGGGCCTTCATCAACGTCAACTCTGATCTCTATCAAGATCATGGAGGAATCATCCAGGGATCCCGCAGGCTCAACGTCAACATTGCCCTCGGGCGACCGTGCTGTTTTTCTGGACAACGAACTTGTATCCGCCGCCACCGCCCCCTCGAGTGTCGTTTTAATGATTTCTTCGGTGGAATTGTGCGGAATTGGATCTACAACAACCCTGGAAAATTTCGTCGAGTTCCGATGGAGAAATCTCTGGCAATCCGCGATATACCGGAGCCCTGTCAAATCTGGACGGGAATTTGGATGAGTTTAGGGCGTGGTGTCCATCTTCTAGCTCGGACGTCCTTTGGAAGATCCAACCGTTGATTGGCTGCGGAATTCCTATATCTACCACCTCTCAAAATTTCAGCTTGATCCGACCGTCCAAACTCCGGGAACCTTCCGATTAGTGCATCACTTTTTGGATCTGTTTTCTGCGCGAAAACGAATCCGACCCGAGTTCATCTTTTTTTATGAACGGGATTTCAGACATCCCTTTTGAAGGATGTTTTGTATGGGGTATTGTGTTTTGTTTCCGAACACATCCCACTAACTTTAAGATTTTTTGAACATGATCTTCAACATCATGCTGGTGTCAAACCAGTCCGGCAATATCACTCCACGGCTGCCGACCTATGCTAGACACGGCGTCACTTTGTTGAGCCGAGCTCAACTTCTTCGGATCATCATTTCGGCAAGCCGAACAAGAGTCCGGCATCGCGAAGGATAAATCATCACCAACATCGCCGCCCCACGGATTACACGGAGCGGGCATACCGGCATCGCCGCACGGTCGCTTCATCAAGCCGGCATCGACCACATTACGACCTGCATCGGCATGGCCGCACTATTGCTTCTTCAAGCTGGTGTCCATCACGCCGACCTACTTCAACATCTCGGCTGGACCGGGGGCTTCGCCATCTCTTCATCAACCTACTCCGGACACTTCGGCGTCACTAGCCGACCAGCTCCGTCACGTTAGCTGGGCCGAGGGCTTTGCCTCAGCGAGTCAACCTTTACCAGCATTGCCATGCCATCGTTTTATCGCCCATCAGGCAATGGGTGTGCGAAGCGAGTCCCAATTTTGGGAATCACCTTCCTTCGGATGGCTACAACAAATAAACCAGGTGCTATTAACCTCAATATTTTTTGCTTGTTTGGGTTCAATTTTTCCCAAGGAATTATTACTCTGGTTTATCCATCATATGTACACAGGTCTATCAAATGGTGGCCGCATTAACGACGGTCACATGGTGGTCCGGTCAGTCTCCGTACATAGTCCGGCGAATGCCACATCCGGAACTCGGACCGACCTATGAATTCAGACTTTACCACGCCCTTACCGCATCACGCCGACGCCCTGCATTGATATTGACTTCGGCGCCAGGCCATATTTCTTTTATTACTCACTTTGCATAAATTAATGATTATGCAATGATTTATTATTATTATTATTATTATTATTATTATTACTATTATCTCCGGTTTGCACTATTTTTTGTGCACAGGAAAATGATCCGGGGACTTCGGCGTCACTCTGCCGGTTTGCATTGACCGTGCTATGTCACCACTTCGGTGTGTCGAGCTCTCCGCTCCGCCACCTCAGGACCAGCTTGGGGGATGGAACCTTGCCCCGCATCAAGCTCGGACCGCGTCATCAATACCGAACATATTAACCAGCTAAGTCGCTTTCATGCTTAAAGCTTTAATTTCTAACTTGTGTTCGGTTGGACCAAGCATTATACTTTTTTGGAAAAATGTTGCTTGTAAAAAATTTCCTTGTCCAAACTTTATTTGTGACACACAAATTCAAGGACCCAATTCACTTGGGGGCTTCATTTATGAAGCTTTTCCTCTTGCATATGATTATACTTGTACGGCTTCGTTCCTTGTTCGTGTATTATGCCACAATATGCACCATATTGACTTAAGCGATTTGCAAGCTGGGTTGCCTCGCTCCTGTGTTTACCCCTACGTTCTCGATTGTTCGGCTAGGGAGTAAAGGGAGCACCTCTGCGATTGTCACGATCGGGTCGCTCGAGCCGGACCTCAGACTGGGTGAAGCCGAAAGCTAGCGCTCTTATAGTTATTCAATGATGGTCGGCACACAACGGAACTCATGAGTACAAAAAATCTATTGCACAAGTCTCATAATAACAATGAGCACCGAAGAAAGGTATCGGTGGGGGTACTATTTTCTTTGAAGATGCTTCTTACACTTCACGGTAATATAGCATAAGTTCCCTGAGCGCGCTTTGTATGTTACAGCCTTATGGCCTGATTGCCTGGTTATTGGAAACACCGTCGATATTCTCGACCGATGGAGTACATAACACTTTTCGGTCCTTGACTGAAGAGGGAGAAGCTGACGGTCGGTTAAGACGCGTTTAAAGTTCGGTTGAACATAGGTATGATATAAGTACTTCGGTACATGCAATCATTCTTCTACCCAAGTCACTGGGGGGCTCTTAAGTTTATTTGAGCCGTTTTATAATAAGTGTTCTTCTTCTTAGCCGTTGCAAAGTTTTATTATTATTTATCACTCCTTTTTTCGACACGAGTGTGCGGTCACTAGTCGGGGAGCCTAATTTCTCTCTCAAAGCCGCTAGAGTTTAGTTTGCTAAACTGGCCTGATGAGAAGTACTCCGCCCTCGGGATAGGAGGTTGAAGCCGTAGGCTGACCCGCTCGAAGTCTTGAGATAGGATGTATCATGTTAAAGCACGACAGAAGCACTTCTTTTTTCTAAGACCAACTTTCGGATTGGCACCGAACACTTGATAGTGTTCGGACGTCATGTTTTTACTGACATTTCTTGGTTTTCCAAGCTTTTTGGCACTTTTAAACTATTTATGCTTTTCCAGCATTAGTCTCGCAGTGCAACGCCGGACACCTTTAGGGATTCGGCAAAAACATTCTCAGATATTGCTATATATGCATCGGTTTCGAATTGTGTCTTCGGTCAATAGTTGGGTTGCCCGGCTCCTGCACTTGCTTCGTACGTTCCGTTTTGTTCGGCTAGGCGTGCAAAGGGAGAACCACTGCGATTGTGCTTCCAGCTCACATGGTTAAGCACCTTAGTGGAGAAAGCCGAAAACTAACTGTCACAATAAGCGTAAACTTGTAGCGACCTGACCCGAATGGATCAAGCCTGTGTGCTTAAGTGTCATCCTTGGATCGGTATGCTGACACACACAGTACTCGAAGGATTTATAACAGAGGTAAATCACATGTATAAAGTAATGTAAATACTATTACCTCAATCCATATAGCGGAAGCAACAAGGGTGTGGATTCCCATCAACACCAATGACAAAGTTGAGTGTAGAAATCGTAACCCTAACGTATCACTTACTCGTCATAAGATAATCCTGCAACATGAGACGTTGCAGCCCGAAACGGGTCAGTACATTGAATGTACTGGCAAATTCACACCATAGAGAAAATGATGAACAATGGCTATCACTATATGCATATATGGCTGGTGGAAAAGCTCTATGGCTATAAGGTTTTTGCGTAAAGCCAATTTTCCCTACTGCAAAGGAATAAATTTCATTACTATCATGGTGGTTGTTGAACATTGAGAATGGTTGACAGCATTCTCAATCCCAATTAAGTAACATCATTAAACCCAACAATATTCATTTAAAGTAACGTGATGAGATCAACAGGATAATCCAAGAACTAGATACTCAAGATGTCCATGACCGGGGACACGACTAATCATGATTAGTTTATACACTCTGCAGAGGTTTGCGCACTTTTCCCCACAAGACTCGATCGCCTCCGTTGGATTTCTCGCACTACATGGTGTTTGAGAAACGGATGACCGAGACACAGTCTTTCAGAAGGCTAGCACCTTACATGTGGGTAGACCGGTACACCTACTTTCCCCTATATCTGCTAGTCTACCCGTAAGAGTTCGCACAACTTAATCAACTATGCCAGAGCCCATAATGGCTTGTGGCTGCACACGGAAGTTACTAGCATGAATGATCTTATGATCCCTTTGAGCCTGGGTGGCGGTCCGAAATAAAAACAGGCAAGTCCCGATAGACATCAGGTGCCTCAATCCACCCAGATGTGTATTTAAGTTTCCACCTTAAGTAAACCATTTAAAATTAACAAACTCACATCTGTCATGGATATCACTCACCCAATCCACGTCTACTAGCATAGCATGGCATAATAAGCAAACGTAGAAGTAACTCCCAAAGGTTTCATAATAATACAGGTGAATAGGTACTACCTCATTACTTCCCATCCCACAAGTTTAATTAGATCCTAATCATGCAATGTGTGAGGATTGATCTAACGCAATAAACTGGGTTGTAGAAAAAGGTATGATCAAAGTGTGAACTTGCCTGCAATGTTGATGAAGATGATTCGCACTCAAAACTCTTGATAGATCTACTCGTCACACTCCGGTCAATCTATCGTAGCAAACAATAGTAACCACACATAAGCAATCACTTCAAAAGATCAGAAAGAACGAAGAAAACAATTCGGAAAAATCGAAACCAAGGCAAATAACTCTTGCAACATAAAACAATTTCTAACAGTACCAAGTTATGTGAATTTGGCCTTATTAGAATGTTTAGGTCAAGAGCTTTGATTGCAAAAGAATCAACTCAAACGGAGCTACGAAACTCAAGTTATGATCAAACGAAGTTTGAATTCAAATCTGCTCTAATTCAAATTTTTAAACTTTTCAAAAACATGTTTAAGTTGTTTATTCGGATAGAGGGGATCATAACGAAGAAGGGGCGTTGGTTTTGTTGGATTTGGACTAACGAGTAAAAAGTTATAGTCGTTGAAATCAAGGGACTAAACTGTAGGGAAAATCCTCACATATAGGTCCCTGGCCGGAATAACAGAAAAAGAAAAAATACTAATTTACGAACGTTTACTCCCGAACCCTAAACTATGAACTCGTTCGCTCCAGAGGCTAAACCAGCGAGCGTTCTCTAAATATACTATCGGGGTTTTAAAAGAAAAACCGTTCTACTAAAACGAAAACCTAAAGAAAAACCGGACGGGCGGTTCTTACCGGTTCGACGGTTTTTCAACCGAAAAACCGGCAGTGGTCCGGCGGCAGCGGCAGATCGGCGACGGCGGCTCTCCGGCGAGGCAGGGCGAGGCGCGGGGCGATGCGGCGCGGGGCGGCGCTGCGAACGACGGGGCGGAGTGCGACGCGGGCAGCAGCAGCGGGCGGCGGCGAGGCGGCGGCGGCGCATGCGGTGTCGGCGGCGAGAGGCGGCGAGAGGCGATGCAGGCAGCAGCGAGATGCGGAGGGGCGGCGCGGCGCGGCAGAGAGAGAGAAGCCGGGGCGGCGGCGACGGCTTTATAGGGGAGGGGAGGAGGGCGCTGGGCGAGGGCCAAGGAGGCGGCGGTGGCGGCCCGGTGCCGGACTCCGGGAGGAGTCCCAGTCGGGACGACGGGCGAGGCGGCGCCGGGCTGGGCCTTGGCCTGGCTGGGTGCTGCGGCCCCAGTCGGCGGCGGGAGTATATTTTTTTAAAACCAATTTCCAGATAAACATAATCATAAAAAATAAAAGAAATTTTATATAGACATATAATATTATCATAATTTTCAGAAAATTATTTTCTACGACATGGACATTTTTATAAAGTCAATAAAATCCAAAAAAATTCAAATAATTCAAAGAGTGCTTCTGCTCTAATAAAATCCAGTAAAATTCATTTTAAAAATACCAAAATGATTTCAAATAAATTTTTCTCCAATTTTCTAATGTAGGGCAATCATGTTACCCCTAATTTCCATATATTTTATTTTTTGGAGAAAAATAATTTGAATAAAACTCAAATAAATCCAAATTGAAAATTTAATTCCAAAAGGACTTGAAATTGATCCTTTGAAACTCCCAACTCATATTTCATATAATTTGAAGAAGTCATTTTATCTTCTCTCGTGAAATCATTGAGTTGCATAAAGTTTCTGAATTGGAAAATATTTTCCAAATGAATTCAAATATTTTCAACACCCCCTTGTCATTTAAATAAATGGAAGAAGTCATGTCATCTTCTCTCCAGGGTTTTGTGTTTGAAAAGAATTGGAATTCATGGAGATCAGAAAGCAAATATGAAAGTTTGGGAAAGTCCTTTTATTCCCTCTCATTTAACTTTCAAAAGTTTCGAATTCACTCACTTTCAACAATCAATCAAACAATCAGTCAAATCTATCTATTTATTATAACATTCCAAAATTTAGAATTTTGGGGATGTTACAAACCTACCACCCTTAAAATGAATCTCGGTCCTCGAGATTCGGAAGAGGCTAGCAAGAAAAAGGTTAGGGTTGGGGGTCTCCTCAAAATCCATCAATCATCAAGGGGTCTGGGGTGCTACCACCTTAGAAACATGGTTACGGTCCATCAATACTCATATACTCCATCCTTATTCTTGACAGGGTCCGGTCTTCTCAGATTCTCGGCAAATTCCTTCTCTGGGCTCTTCCAGTAGTGGCATAACCTTTTCCTCATTTCTTCTGTCCTTTCCTCTTGGTAAGGTTATTCCGAGATTGGGTCTTCTTAGCTGACGGTCTGGCGCGAAAACTAAACCACTATCGATATCTCATGGTGGTCAACAATTTGTGGTTTCTCCTGCAGGAAATGGGTCTGGGTGATCCTCACCGTATAACCTACGGTTGGCAAAAAGCTGCCGTGTACAAGGGAAAAATTCTTATACCATTCTAGGGTTTAAACAAGGTTTTGATCGTCGTCTCTCCACTATAGGTAAATCACTCACATTTACCATCCCATATAGCAAGGCGAATAATAAGAGTAAGTCGGTATGGTGATCAATCCATCCCGCACCCAAATCATTACCTTGTATATAGTTTAGCGAATCTCGCATTCTAACACTCGGTCATCCTCACAAGCATTGCAGAATTTCTCTCGTCGACGAACCAAGTTCGGAATAATCCATTGATTCTGCAAGCCAAACAAACATCTATCGTTCCGTCACAACTCTCAGGTTTTGCGTAAACTCCTATAAAATCGTCTGTCGACAAAGGTATATCCACTTCCAGGGTTTTTCCTTCAGCAAGAATGTGCTTGCTTCTTGGAAGGTCCTGGGGCCTGTGAGTTATGGCCCATCTCATCACTTGTAGTCCTTGAACTTATCATCGGGGCAGCGGATCTCTAATCCAACATCCAACTTCCAGTTTTCCTAGTATACTTAAATCCATCCAATTGTACTGTCTTCCTTCCTTCTATTGGCACCAAACTAGGACATGTTTACTCAGACTCATCATGGA
Source organism: Triticum aestivum (assembly GCF_018294505.1). NCBI lineage: Eukaryota > Viridiplantae > Streptophyta > Magnoliopsida > Poales > Poaceae > Triticum > Triticum aestivum. Next base: position 407,788,197 of record NC_057806.1, read on the forward strand.
GTTTCCATTGATCCATATTTCCAACATCATACCTCCTTTATATCCAATAGTAATTTATCTAATTCATCCCCGTGGGGATATCCCTCATACCGGGATAAAAACTTATACTTATGAAGTCCATATTCCACTTTGTGGAACATCATTATCCTTTCCAGGGTCAAGCGTCCTTACATGGGAATATTGGCCATCTCTGCACGACACTTCTTCAACTGGGAAATGTGAAACACATCACGAACTCCTGAAAGTCCTTCGGGTGACTCCAACTTGTTGGCCACTTCTCCCATATGCTCCAAAACTCGGTACGGTCCTACAAATCTCGGGGCTAATTTTCCCTTAACTCCAATTCGTTTAACTCCTCGCAGAGGGATCACGCGAAGACATGCTCTGTCTCCAATTTCACAGACTACCTCCTTGAGTTTTTAAGTCTGCATAACTCTTCTACCTAGACTGAGCTACTTTCAGTCTATCTCAAATCAACTTAACATTCTCTTCTGACTCCTTGATCACATTTGGTCCAAACAACTGACGGTCTCCAACTTCATCCTACATACTCTTGGGGCGTCACACATATTGAGACAAAACTCGTATTTATTTTGTCCGAAATCCATTACAGGGTACTACCACCCTTAAAATGCACAAATCTTCCATAGACCATATTTCTCTTATCCTCAGAATGGCCAAAATTCTCCTTCATAGTGTAACAACTCATAAAATCCATATCAGTACCAACGATGCTAACTTTATTCATTCTCAAGTGATTACAATCTCTCGCTTTTCCATTACAGGTCTCAACTCAACACCTCAAGAAAATGTTCTCACTTCTACTACTCCATTACTTCTATTGCAAACTCAACTTCCTAGCACAGGTTTCCTTCTCCTTGGGGCATTCTCTGGCAAAGTGCCCTGCTTCATTACAACAGAAACATATTACTTCTGACAAGTATCGAGGTTTCCTTTTTGGGCAACTGCTAAGGTAGTGCCTTGACTCCTTGCACCTATAACATGTGATATGACTCAGATCCTTCCTGGAATCCAATATGCTTCTCTTCCTGGACCTTACCATGCCAATCATGGCTTCTATTTCTCTGGGTCATATTCTACTTCCTCTGTCGGGAATTCTACTAGATCTCCATTCAAACAATTCTGGGAGATGTGTCCTTCTTCTCCACATGAATAGCATGACTTGGTGCAGGGTTTAATTGGCTCTTCTTTGGGTGTGTCCTCCACATCTTCCTTCATCACATGTTCTTCTAAACTTTCCATAAGGGCTCCTTTCATTTCTTCTTTCTTCTGCTGGATGGTTCGTTGTACCATGGGGTAAATGTGACACTGAGTAGGATAGTGGGTAGTATCTTCACACAAGAAACAAGTAATCTGCCTAGTTGGGCATTCTTCAACTGGGTGACTTTCTTCACAATTCGGGCATTCATCCTTGTGTTCTTTATGGGTGTGTCCTATTTCTCCACAAAGCTTGCATGCACAAGTTTTCTTCATATCCTTTCCATAAGGCTTCAATTTCTGGGACACAAACTGAGACTTTAGCAAAGTCAACTTAAATTCTTTCCAAGTGGTTACTCCTTGCCATCCATTGATGGTTTGGTACATCCTCCACCAAGTAGCAGCACCTCTTTCAAAGCATTGAAGAGCATGCTGGGCCATATCCTTTCCGACTATAGGGTTGTTCTCCATATGATCCTCCATGTTCTGTATCCATCGGTCTGTCTCCAATTGACTCATCGGTCCAGAAAATACAAGCTCATCTTCATTCATCCTCTATTGGGTCCATGGGTTTGAGGTGGGATAAGAGAGATAGACAGGGATACACACAATGCAAACAACAGTTTTGAAAAGACAGATTTTTGTTGTGGCTGTCGAAAAACATCAAACAAATGACAGCTCACAAACGTCGCATCTAACGTAGGTATATAACAGGGGTTTGGTCTTCTAAGGTCAATAAATATTCAACGTCTCCAAACTCTTCAAGCCTTGTTTATGTCTCCAATGGCTTCTTCCGGTCATACTTGTCTTTCTCAAGTCCTTTTTGCCAGCTCATCTTTGTTGTCGCAAAGTCTATCGTGTGGTCCCTTAATATTTCTGGAGTTGCATTCCAAACTTCCGGGTTTCAACATCCTTGGCATGAACCATGATCAGACTGTCCTTCAGTTCCTGACGAATCTCCGGTATCTAGAGGTTTTGCTCCTCCAGCTTGGCTACTTCAGCTTCTTGCACCTAAATTCTTCACGAAATGCTTCCCTGTCAAAATACGGCTTCCTGGAGCTCCATCTTAAAATTCTTGATGTACTACTCCAGATTCTGGCGATACACCAGCTAAGGTTAAAACTTCATCTTACTGTTAGGTGCTCCATCAACCTTCTACCATCCAATCCTTCCGAAGAAATGCATGCTTAGCTCAGCTCGGTGACCATAGTATCAGTGGCGATGACATCACGGATAACCGTGTTTCTGCCCTTGTCATTGCCATGAGCTATCTTCCATAGTTGATATCTCCTACCTTAGGGTTTTCTTGACAAAACTTTGAGTTCTCAATTCTCCATGTTCCGGTCTTTCTCCCATACACCTTGATCTCGGGTATTGACAACTTCCATAATCTATTAAGTTCCATCAGGGTAGCCTTCCTAGGTCATACAAATCTGGGGATTCTTTAGAGCCTTCAAATTCTACTTGTCTTCGGTCCTCAACCGTTGTAGTTTCCATTTTTTAGATGCACGGAAAATACTCTTCATTCCGAAGTGGCTTTAGTTGTCCGATATCTTGTACTTCTTGGAGTGGTCTCATCAGTGGAATCCTCGAGTGGTCAAAAAGGGAAAAGGGATATGGTCTCACTAAAAAGGAATTTTTGAATAAGCTCAGAAGAGAAGAGAGGTAAAAGATCTTTTTGAAAGGGAAAGTTGTAGAGAAAAATCTTTGCTATGGGCTTGCCAGTTTCTAGGGTCACGTCCTACAGTCAACATGTGCTCTGATACCTTCTTGTAGCAACCTGACCCGAATGGATCAAGTCTCTGTGCTTAAGTGTCATCCCTGGATCGGTATGCTGACACACACAGTACTCGAAGGATTTATAACAGAGGTAAATCACATGTATAAAGTAACGTAAATACTATTACCTCAATCCATATAGCGGAAGCAACAAGGTTGTGGATTCCCATCAACACCAACGGCAAAGTTGAGTGTATAAATCGTAACCCTAACGTATCACTTACTCGTCGTAAGATAATCCTGCAACATGAGACGTTGTAGCCCGAAACGGGTCAGTACATTGGATGTACTGGCAAATTCACACCATAGAGAAAATGATGAACAATGGCTATCACTATATGCATATATGGCTGGTGGAAAAGCTCTATGGTTATAAGGTTTTTGCGTAAAGCCAATTTTTCCCTACTGCAAAGGAATAAATTTAATTACTATCATGGTGGTTGTTGAACATTGAGAATGGTTGACAGCATTCTCAATCCCAATTAAGTAACATCATTAAACCCAACAATATTCATTTAAAGTAACGTGATGAGATCAACAGGATAATCCAAGAACTAGATACTCAAGATGTCCATGACCGGGGACACGGCTAATCATGATTAGTTTATACACTCTGCAGAGGTTTGCGCACTTTTCCCCACAAGACTCGATGGCCTCCGTTGGATTTCTCGCACTACATGGTGTTTGAGAAACGGATGACCGAGACACAGTCTTTCAGAAGCGCTAGCACCTTACATGTGGGTAGACCGGTACACCTACTTTCCCCTACATCTACTAGTCTACCCGTAAGAGTTCGCACAACTTAATCAACTATGCCAGAGCCCATAATGGCTTGTGGCTGCACACGGAAGTTACTAGCATGAATGATCTTATGATCCCTTTGAGCCTGGGTGGCGGTCCGAAATAAAAACAGGCAAGTCCCGATAGACATCAGGAGCCTCAATCCACCCAGATGTGTATTTAAGTTGCCACCTTAAGTAAAGCATTTAAAATTAACAAACTCACATCTGTCATGGATATCACTCACCCAATCCACGTCTACTAGCATAGCATGGCATAATAAGCAAATGTAGAAGTAACTCCCAAAGGTTTCATAATAATACAGGTGATAGGTACTACCTCATCTACTTCCCATCCCACAATTTAATTAGATCCTAATCATGCAATGTGTGAGGATTGATCTAATGCAATAAAACTGGGTTGTAGAAAAGGTATGATCAAAGTGTGAACTTGCCTGCAATGTTGATGAAGATGATTCGCACTCAAAACTCTTGATAGATCTACTCGTCACACTCCGGTCAATCTATCGTAAGCAAACAATAGTAACCACACATAAGCAATCACTCAAAAGATCAGAAAAGAACGAAGAAAACAATTCGGAAAACATCGAAACCAAGCAAATAACTCTTGCAACATAAAACAAATTTCTAACAGTACCAAAATTATGTGAATTTGGCCTTATTAGAATGTTTAGGTCAAGAGCTTCAATTTGCAAAAAGAATCAACTCAAACGGAGCTACAAAACTCAAGTTATGATCAAACGAAGTTTGAATTCAAATCTGCTCTAATTCAAAATTTTAAACTTTTCAAAAACATGTTTAAGTTGTTTATCCAGATAGAGGGGATCATAACGACGAAGTGGGCGTTGGCTTCGTTGGATTTGGACTAACGAGTAAAAAGTTATAGTCGTTTGAAAATCAAGGACTAAACTGTAGGGAAAATCCTCACATATAGGTCCCTGGCCGGAAATAACAGAAAAAGAAAAATACTAATTTACGAACGTTTACTCCCGAACCCTAAACTATGAACTCGTTCGCTCCAGAGGCTAAACCAGCGAGCGTTCTCTAAATATACTAATCGGCGTTTAAAAGAAAAACCGTCTACTAAAACGAAAACCTAAAGAAAAACCGGACCGGGCGGTTCTTACCGGTTCGACCGGTTTTTCACCGAAAACCGGCAGTGGTCGGCGGCGGCGGCAGATCGGCAACGGCGGCTCTCCGGCGAGGCAGGGCGAGGCGCGGGGCGATGCGGCGCGGGGCGGCGCTGCGAACGGCGGGGCGGAGTGCGGCGCGGGCAGCAGCAGCGGGCGGTGGTGAGCGGCGGCGGCGCATGCGGCGTCGGTGGCGAGAGGCGGCGAGAGGCGACGCAGGCAGCGGCGAGATGCGGGAGGGGCGGCGCGGCGCGACAGAGAGAGAGAAGCCGGGGCGGCGGCGGCGGCTTTATAGGGGAGGGGAGGAGAGGGCGGCTTGGGCGAGGGGCTAAGGAGGCGGCGGTGGCGGGGCGGTGCCGGACTACGGGAGGAGTCCCGGTCGGGGACGACGGGCGAGGCGGCGCGGGGCTGGGCCTTGGCCTGGCTGGGTGCTGGGCCGGCCCAGTCGGCGGCGGGGAGTAATTTTTTTAAACAATTTCCAGATAAACATAATCATAAAAAATAAAAGAAAATTTTATATAGACATATAATATATCAAAATTTTCAGAAAATTATTTTCTACGACATGGACATTTTTATAAAGTCAAATAAAATCCAGAAAAATTCAAATAATTCAAAGAGTGCTTCTGCTCTAATAAAATCCAGTAAAAATCATTTTAAAAATACCAAAATGATTTCAAATAAATTTTTCTCCAATTTTCTAATGTAGGGAATCATGTTACCCTAATTTCCATATATTTTATTTTTTGGAGAAAAATAATTTGAATAAAACTCAAATAAATCCAAATTGAAAATTTAATTCCAAAAGGACTTGAAATTGATCCTTTGAAACTCCCAACTCATATTTCATATAATTTGAAGAAGTCATTTTATCTTCTCTCGTGAAAATCATTGAGTTGCATAAAGTTTCTGAATTGGAAATATTTTCCAAATGAAATTCAAATATTTTCAACACCCCCTTGTCATTTAAATAAATGGAAGAATTCATGTCATCTTCTCTCCAGGGTTTTGTGTTTGAAAAGAATTTGAATTCATGAAGATCAGAAAGCAAATATGAAAGTTTGGGAAAGTCCTTTTATTCCCTCTCATTTAACTTTCAAAAGTTTCGAATTCACTCACTTTCAGACAATTAATCAAACAATCAGTCAAATCTATCTATTTATTATAACATTCCAAAATTTAGAATTTTGGGATGTTACAAAACTGGTCAGCGATCCGATGACTATGACGGGCCATTCATAACATTGGCCGAAGTGTTTACGGCTTGACCTCGACTGTCGCCAAACACTACCGGGGGCTATTAATTGGCCTCCCAAACTAAATCCTCGATATTTTGCTCATACATTGGAGCTGAGGTTTCATGATCATGCTTAGCATGACAACCCAAAGAAAGGAACCAACAGCGGGACTATTTTCTTTGGAATACATTTCTTCTGTTAAACAGTAATATAACATATCTCTCTGCGTACCTTTGTTTATAAAACCGTGTGGCCAGATTGCCTTGTTTGTCGTAAATATTTGCCCTCATAAAGGCTTTATAAAGTAGGACAAACACTCCTCGGCTACTGGCCAAGGAGGTGGAAGCCGATGGTCGGTCAACAAAGTTTTGTACAATGCGGATCCGAGCATTAATGATGTAAAGTACTTGGATACATAGAGTCATTACACATAATTTGTGATTTTACTATGGATATTGATCCTTAATTCGGCCACCCGTGCCCGCATTAAGGCTCGGGGGCTACTGGGCTTCGGGCTTATTATTTAAAAATATTAAAGGGGCACATCGATCCCCTGATCTGGTGTTGCCACCCGACCAGTTTCTCGGGGGCTACTGCATTGCTTGTCCAATGTAGAAAATTTTATGTGCAATATAGTTTCCGAGGAGATTTTGATCCTCAGGTTGGTCGGCCGCACCCAACCTGAGTCTTGAGAACTGAGCATGCCGCTTTTGTGTCCCGAAGTATTCTGCCGAGTTAGGACTTGATCCTCAGGCCGATTTTGCAAATCAACCCGAGTCTTAGCGGCTACTGGGATTAGCGGTCTTATGTCATCCTTCATGTGCATCTCGGGTTTTAGACCGATACACACCTTCAGGGCTACTAGCTATATATCTCGGCAGAGAATAAATTGCACCAATAAAAAATATTGACAAAAATCGGCCCATAGTCGGGGTGGTGCACCACCTCGGAAGCAGTCCGGCATAAAGCTCGGGCGCTAGTGGTTGGCTCCATAGAGGGCATTTCCGGCATTAAGCTTGGCTAAACTCCTTCAAACTTCTTTGAACCAAGGTGATTTACGACACCTCGGATACAGTCCGGCGTTGGAGCTCGGATACATAGTCCGGCGTTGGAGCTCGGATACAGTCCGGCGTTGGAGCTCGGATACATAGTCCGGCGTTGGAGCTCGGATACATTTCAGCGTTAGAGCTGGGAAGCGGTCCGGTGTTGGTGCTCGGCTGCAAAAGATACCTCGAATGCAGTCCGGCGTTGGAGCTCGGACGCAAGAGGACGCTGCCGCCCGTGAGCAATTTCAAACCCGAGGTGTGGCATTAAAATAACAAGGCATTGATAAAGGCCAGAAACTTAAAGGGGCTCCTCGGATACCCGACGTGTAAACTCGCCGAATGCATTTCGGCGATCCTCAAGATCGAAGATGAGAAGATTTGTTGAACCAGTTTTCAAGATCGACGACCGAAGATGAAGAACAATTTGGAAGAATCGAGAGCGTCCCTAACTTGAAGACCGGTTCAGGGGGCTACTGACGGTGTCCTGGACTAGGGGGTACTCAACACGTCATCTCCCGATCTGATAGATTGGGCTGAGGACCCCCGTGGCCGTATACTCATGGGCCAGTTCGGACAACTGCCGCATACAAGGAAGATTCCACAAGACTTGGCGATCAAGACAAGAACTTCTCCCCACCGGCGTATTCGGCTAGGATTCTTGTTATCCTAGGCCTCCGGTGCATTATATAAACCGAGGCCAGGCTAGTCGATAGATATACAATATACACAACAATCATACCATAGGCTAGCTTCTATGGTTTAGCCTCCTGGATCTCGTGGTAGATCTAATATTGTACTACCCACATCATCAATATTAATCAAGCAGGAGTAGGGTATTACCTCCATCGAGAGGGCCCGAACCTGGGTAAAAAACATTGTGTCCCTTGTCTCCTGTTACCATCCGGCCTTGACGCACAGTTCGGGACCCCCTACCCAAGATCCGCCGGTTTTGACACCGACATTGGTGCTTTCATTGAGGGTTCCGTTGTGTGATCGACAAAAGGATCGATGGCTCGCTTGCAGATCAACTACGACTTCGGCATCTTCGTCACCAGCTCGACTGGTCACCTTGGTTCGACCAAGGACTGCGCCCTATCTCCGATCGTCATGTTTGGATGAGGGCCTTCATCAACGTTAACTCCGATCTCTACCAAGATCATGGAGGAATCATCCAGGGATCCCGCGGGCTCAACGTCAACATTGCCCTCGGGTGACCGTGCTGTTTTTCTGGACAGCGAACTTGTATCCGCCGCCACCGCCCCCTCGAGTGTCGTTTTAACGATTGCTTCGGTGGAATTGTGAGGAATTGGATCTACAACAACCCTGGAAAATTTCGTCGAGTTCCGATGGAGGAATCTCTGGCAATCCGCGATATACCGGAGCCCTGTCAAATCTGGACGGGAATTTGGATGAGTTTAGGGCGTGGTGTCCAGCTTCTAGCTCGGACGTCCTTTGGAAGATCCAACCGTTGATCGGCTGCGGAATTCCTATATCTACCACCTCCCAAAATTTCAGCTCTATCCGACCGTTCAAACTCCGGAAACCTTCCGATTAGTGCATTACTTTTTGGATATGTTTTCTGCGCGAAAACGAATCCGACCCGAGTTCATCTTTTTTATGAACGGGATTTCGGACATCCCTTTTGAAGGAAGTTTTGTATGGGGTATTGTATTTTGTTCCCGAACAAATCCCACTAACTTTAAGATCTTTTAAACATGATCTTCAACATCATGCTGGTGTCAAACCAGTCCGGCAATATCACTCCACGGCTGCCGACCTACGCTAGACACGGCGTCGCTTTGTTGAGCCGAGCTCAACTTCTTCGGATCATCATCTTGGCAAGCCGAACAAGAGTCCGGCATCGCGAAGGATAAATCATCACCAACATCGCCGCCCCACGGATTACACGGAGCGGGCATACCGGCATCGTCGCACGGTCGCTTCATCAAGCCGGCATCGACCATGTTACGACCTGCATCGGCAGGGCCGCACTATTGCTTCTTCAAACTGGTGTCCATCACGCCGACCTACTTCAACATCTCGACTGGACCGGGGGCTTCGCCATCTCTTCATCAACCTACTCCGGACACTTCGGCGTCACTAGCCGACCAGCTCCGTCATGTTAGCTGGGCCGAGGGCTTTGCCTCGGCCTGTCAACCTTTACCAGCATTGCCATGCCATCGTTTTATCGCCCATCAGGCAATGGGTGTGCGGAGCGAGTCCCAATTTTGGGAATCACCTTCCTTTGGATGGCTACAACAAATAAACCAGGTGCTATTAACCTCAATATTTTTTGCTTGTTTGGGTTCAATTTTTCCCAAGGAATTATTACTCTGGTTTATCCATCATATGTACACAGGTCTATCAAATGGTGGCCGCAATAAGTGAAGCACGAGAGTTCATCTATTTCTATAAAATAAAACCACCACCGTGCTCTAAAAGGATATTAGTGAAGCACTAGAGCAGATGACAAACTACTCCAAAAGGTATAAGTGAATATCAATGAGTAGTCGAATAATTATGCAACTATGTGAAGACTCTCTAACATTTAAGAATTTCAGATCTTGGTATTTTATTCAAACAGCAAGCAAAACTAAATAAAATAAAATGACGCTCCAAGCAAAACACATATCATGTGCCGAATAAAATTATAGCTCCAAGTAAGTTTACCGATGAATGAAGACGAAAGAGGGGATGCCTTCCGGAGCATCCCCAAGCTTAGGCTTTTGGTTGTCCTTGAATATTAACTTGGGGTGCCTTGGGCATCCCCAAGCTTAGGCTCTTGCCACTCCTTATTCCATAGTCCATCGGATCTTTACCCAAAACTTGAAAACTTCACAACACAAAACTTAACAGAAAACTCATAAGCTCTGTTAGTATAAGAAAGAAAATCACCATAATAAGGTACTGTAATGAACTCATTCACTATATTCCAACTTCTCTATGGTTCATACTGAAAGTGCGTTATATCGAATAGAGGGGGGTGAATAGGCGGTTTTTATGAAATCTTCACAATGTGGAAGTTATGAAGACAAACAGTAGAGATATGCCTATTACTATGCAGCGGAAGTTAGACTACACTAGGCAAGCCATGGTCAAGTATCAACAGAGTGAAAGCACAGTGACAAATAGCTGTAGTGTAATTAGGATCAGGTAGGAAGATACTATGAAGCTAAACAGATCATACACTCACGTTGTGAAGACAAAAGATAGAACAGGCACGCAATGACTTCACAATGAGTGATCAGTAAGTAAAAGGAAGTGAAGATGAAACCAGTGACTCGTTGAAGACAATGATGTGTTGGACCAGTTCCAGTTGCTGTGACAACTGTACCTCTGGTTGGAGCGGCTAGGTATTTAAACCTTAGGACACACAGTCCCGGACACCCAGTCCTGAACACATAGCTCAGGACACCAAGTCCTCACCGTATTCTCCTTGAGCTAAGGTCACATAGTCCTCGCCCAATCACTCTGGTAAGTCTTCAAGGTAGACTCCCAAACCTTCACAGACTTCGTTCACTGGCAATCCACAATGTCTCTTGGATGCTCTGAACGCGACGCCTAACCGTCTGGGGATGCACAGTCCTCAAGTGTAATAAGTCTTCAGATCACACAGACAAGAAGACTTAAGTGATGCCCAATGTTCTCTGGCTCTGGGTGGTTAGGGCTTTTCTCCTCGCTAGGAATTTTCTCTCAAAGGCTTCGAGGTGGGTTGCTCTCAAACGACAAAAGCCGTGCACTGAAATTTGAGCAGCCAACCGTTTATGGTTGTAGGGGGTGGGCTATTTATAGCCACTTGGCAACCCGACCTGATTTGTCCGAAATGACCCTGGGTCACTAAGGAACTGACACGTGTCTCAACGGTCAGATTTCAAACTCTCATGGCAACTTTACTTGGGCTACAAGCAAAGCTGACTTGTCCGGCTCTGGACAAGATTCGCTCTCATTGTCTTCACTTGAAGACATAGGTTTTTGGTTTAGGCATCACTTCAGTCATTCTGACTGGTTCTCCTGGACCCCACTTAACAATACGGTGGTTCCTATGACTCAACACAAAAGAAAAAGAACTACGAAAGATCTAAGTCTTCGAGCTCCATAGGCTTCATAACGTGTCTTCTTTTGTCATAGTCTTCAATGTGAATATCTTCATATACCACCTTTGACTTCAATGTCTTCATACATTTTTAGGGGTCATCTCTGGTAGTAAAACCGAATCAATGAGGGACTTCTACCTGTGTTATCCTGCAATTCTCACAAACACATTAGTCCCTCAACTAGGTTTGTCGGCAATACTCCAAAACCAACTAGGGGTGGCACTAGATGCACTTACACATACCCTCTGATACTACTCATAGATTCATCAAAATAAGCAAACAACACATATAAAACAGAATCTATCAAAAACAGAACAGTCTGTAGTAATCTGTAGGTTTCGACCAGTTCTAGAACTCATAAAATTCTCAAATAAATTGTTGGACCTGAGTAATTTATCTATTAATCATCCGCAAAAATAATTAACTAAATATCTCTCTCCAGTAATAAATGGCAGCAATTCTCGTGAGCGCTAAAGTTTCTGTTGTTTACAGCATGATCATAAAGACTTCACCCAAGTCTTCCCAAAGGTTCTACTTAGCACAAACACTACTTAACACATAAAACCACATCTAAACAGAGGCTAGATGAATTATTTATTACTAAACAGGAAAAAAACAAGGAACTAAAATAAAATTGGGTTGCATCCCAACAAGCGCTATCGTTGAATGCCCCTAGCTAGGCATGATGATTTCAATGATGCTCACATAAAGGATAAGAATTGAAACATAAAAAGAGCATCATGAAGAATATGACTAGCACATTTAAGTCTAACCCACTTCCTATGCATAGGGATTTTGTGAGCAAACAACTTATGGGAGCAATAATCAACTTGCATAGGAAGTAGAACAAGCATAACTTCTAAACTTTAAGCACATAGAGAGGAAACTTGATATTATTGCAATTCCTACAAGCATATATTCCTCCCTCATAATAATTTTCAGTAGCATCACGAATGAATTCAAAAATATAACCAGCACCTAAAGCATTCTTTTCATGATCTGCAAGCATAGAAATTTTATTACTCTCCACATAAGCAAAATTCTTCTCATTCGGAATAGTGGGAGTATCATAAAAAACTCGAATACTATAAATTGTTTCCACATTAAAAGAGTAATGTTCAGAAAAGGGGTAACCATAATCATGGCAAGTTTTATAAATATAATCACTACTTTCTATAGCATAAGTATCATCACAATAATCATCATAGGTAGGAGGCATGCCATCATCATTATAATTTTGCATATCAAAACTTGTGAGACTAAAAATGCCATATTCATTAAACGTAGCATCCCCAAGCTTGGGACAAACATTAATTGCAGCAAATATATTCTCAAAAACATCATCTTCATCAAACATAGCATCCCCAAGCTTGGACCTTTTCATATCATAAGCATAATCACTCTCATCATTAATAGTATGGATGGCACCAATAGTATAGAAATTATCATATTCTTCCAAGCAAGTGCCAAAAATATTTTCTAGATCATAAGAAGTATCATTATCTTCCACAGTTTTATTTTCATGAGGCACAATAGTAATAGGAGCAGCATTATTTGGGGGAGATATCTTTTTACCTCTCTTCCTTTTTCTTTTCTGCTTCTTCACCACATCATGTGTGGGTTCAATCCTCTTTTTGGAGCTCCTTATTAATGAGATTGGTTGAATAGCAGGCTCCTCCTCGTTACCTGATTCATCATAAGAAATAATAGGAGGATATTGGGAAGTCTCTTTGTCGGTGTCAAAACCGGCGGATCTCGGGTAGGGGGTCCCGAACTGTGCGTCTAAGGCGGGTGGTAACAGGAGGCAGGGGAGAAGATGTTTACCCAGGTTCGGGCCCTCTTGATGGAGGTAATAACCTACTTCCTGCTTGATCGTTCTTGATGATATGAGTATTACAAGAGTTGATCTACCACGAGATCGTAGAGGCTAACCCTAGAAGCTAGCCTATGGTATGATTGTCTGTTGTCCTACGGACTAAACCCTCCGGTTTATATAGACACCGGAGGGGGCTAGGGTTACACAAGGTCAGTTTCAAGGGAGGAGATCTACATATCCGTATTGCCTAGCTTGCCTTCCACGCCAAGGAGAGTCCCATCCGGACATGGGACAAAGTCTTCAATCTTGTATCTTCATAGTCCAACAGTGCGGCCAAAGGATATAGTCCGGCTGTCTGGAGACCCCTTAATCCAGGACTCCCTTAGTAGCCCCTAAACCAGGCTTCAATGACGACGAGTCCGGCGCGCAGTATTGTCTTCGGCATTGCAAGGCGGGTTTCTCCTCCGAATACTCCATAGAAAATTTTGAACTCTAGGACAGTGTCCGACTCTGCAAAACAAGTTCCACACCCCACCATAGAGAGAATAATATTTCCATAAATCTAATCTGCTGTCACGTTTTGACAGCACGGCATCACATCATGGCCCGGTCTTTATCTGAACCGTTTTTTCTCAACCAGCGCTGCGCATATTGCGAGGCGGTTTTTCTGACACGTCTCGTCAAAGCAGAGATCGTGTCCCCCTTATTACGGGATTCTCATCAATACGGACGTGGGTAATCCAATCATGCCTATTGGTATGACTCCTAGATATTAGGTAAGTCCCAAACGGCCACAAGGAGGATGCTTGATATTCACCTTCTTTATAAAGAGGGCAAGGCATGTCCTTTTCCCCCCTCGTGCTCAATCGAATCCTTCCCCCGCCTCGAGTTCCAACACCCAAGGCTCAGGCCAGGCGCTTAGGACCTTCAACCATGTCCAGATCCAACCTTCAAGGTCGGTGGATGCCTTCCTCCTTCATAGAGGAGGACATCAAAAAGCTGAGAGAGGCCAGATATCTGACGGCCGAAATTTCGCATAGGCTACCCACCCGAGGGCAGGTCATCCCTACTCCCGAACCCACCGAGAGTGTCGTGTTCATCTCTCACTTCCTCCAAGGACTAGGCCTCGCTCTGGATCCCTTCGTTAGGGGCCTTATGTTTTATTATGGGCTGGATTTCCATGATCTGGCCCCGGATTCCCTTCTTCACATCACGTCATTTATTGTCGTATGTGAGGCCTTCCTTCGCATTACCCCTCACTTCGCCCCGTGGCTCAAGACCTTCGATGTGACGCCGAAGATGATCGAGGGGCGGCACATAGAGTGCGGAGGTGCCTTAATAAGCAAAATCGCTGATGCTCCATGGCCAGAGGGTTCCTTCTCAGAGGTGTCTAGTTTGTGGCAGTGGGAGTGGTTTTACATCACAGCTCCCCGAAGTGCCAAGTGGGCAGCAGCCCCTACCTTCCGCTTGGGCCCCCACCGCAGCTGACGTCATGGATCTGCAGGGGGCTGAGCTGGGGTCTGGCAAAGGATGTGCCAATATTGCAGAGCCATATCCGAGAACTCTTTGAGAGAGATTTCAGCCTGGTTATGGTAATGCAAGTTATGCTAGTTCATCGAGTCCAGCCTTGCAAACGTCGGCCCCTCCACATGTGGGAATTCAACCTGGAAGGGCCGCGAGCTATTCAACACTTCTTCGGCATGACGCTCGAAGAGATGTTCAAATCATTCTTCGGACCCCAAATAGAGTGTCCAGACACCACTGAGGATGCGGGTTTGAGCTGCAACTGCCCTAATACCCAAGTAAGTAATCCCATGGCCGAACACACTGTCCTTCTATTTATCATGACATCATTGTAAAAAGTCACTCTTTGACCAGGACTGGATAACAAAGGCGAAGATGATCAGGTGTCCGGCCCCCCTTCCCGAAGGCTTGGACAATCCGGTACTGGACAAAATGCTCGAGCCGGCGTCTTATCAAGTGCCCTCAAAGGAAGATGAAGGGGGGAATAAAGAGGCCGACAGCGGGCCTCACTCGCTACTCGTCCCAACTGAGGGGATGAGCGCCTCTGTGAGGGAGGATAAACAGGGGAAAGAATCTGACATTCCCTCTCCCCGGGGAAAGAAGAGCTTGGAGGTGCTGAAGCAGGTGGTGGTGAGGTAGCATCGTCTTCTTCATCAATGATTCTGGCAGTGACTGTGGCAGCAGAGGAAGAAAACTCAGAGTCTTTAAGAGATGGAGTGCTTCGCATCACAGCCCTTCTAGGAGGTGTGGTGTCAAACTTGAATCGCTCAGTGAAGCCATCCTCTTCAAGTTCAGCTTCTGTACATATCATTGATAGCCCTTTCCATGTACGACGACAAGTTTCATGGGTAACGAAAGCATTCTTGGTGGCAAGATTTCGGATATGATTTACATCCACCAAGAGGCTTTTCATCTGTCTCTTCAACCAGTCATGATGCCTATCCTGCTTTTGATGAAGGGCCACAAGAAGCTCTCGGTCGTTGAGAACACGAGTGCGCTTCTTGGGTCTTAAAGAAGTGGCACTGTCAGTGGCTTCAGTTGAAGCAGGGTGTGGCGCACGTGTAGTGCCAGCCAAAGGATACACCCTGGAGATGGCTTCAACACCTTCAACGTTTTGAGTGAAGCTCTGGTGTTCTGCATTCTGAAGACTCAAAGGTTGCTTGGCAGGCTCAGGATATATAGCTTCAGCAGAGGTATCCACATCTGGCAAGAAGATCCGATGGTTGCGGGCTGAGGGCTGATATGAGATCGCAGAGTGAAACTTGATCAGTCTCATTACCCAAGGAGCATAGAACTTCAAACCAAGTAAATCTGAGCCTGATGCAGCAAGTTGGCGTATGAAGAAGTCCTGTGCGTTGAAGCATTTGCCATGAAGGATACAAAATATTAGAGTCTTCATTGCACCCTCGATCTTGGCATTTGGAGAGGGCCCTTTGATAGGCCAGAGAGTCCGCCGGATAATGTGATAGATGGTTCTGGGCAGGTACTCAAAGTCTTCAACGAAGAACTCTGTTGGATAAGGAGCATCGTGGGGCAATGGATTCATCATGGAGAGCATCTGACTCATATTCGGCTCAGGCCTCTGGAATATGCTCTCAAGAGCTTCAGTGTGTAGTGGACAGCCTTCCTCGAAGAATTCGCCAGGAGTGGGCAGGCCGGTGAGCTCAATGATATCAAATGCATTGGCTTCGTGATGGACATTGCCGGTCATCCACTCCAGGGCCCAAGTCTTCGGATCTCTGTTGTATCCTTTGATGTGGAGGGTGGCATAGAATTGCAGCAGAAGCTCTTCATTCCAGTGCTCTTCATCAGTTACAAACTGCAGCAGACCCACTTGCTTGAAGCAATCCAACGCTTCCTCTAAACAGGGCAGACCAGCAATGGCTTCAACATCAAGGCGCTTGTGCGGGAAGATGCGACCTTGGTTGTATAGGATGCATGAATAGTAGCTGCGCTGAGGATAGCTCCAGAACCTATCTGATGAAATCCTTTCCCTTGAATAGGGGTTCTTGGAGCTGTTGAAGAACGTATTATCTGCCTTGAAGCTATTGATGTTAAAGGAGCCAGGTGCTGATGCAGGACCTGGGAACCTCGGCAGCCTTGGGACTGGCTTCTGGACATGAGGCCTGTGCTCAACATGGTAATCAAATTGAGGACCTGCAGCAGACTCAGGAACAGAAGTGTCTGGATCAGTAGCTTCGCTGTCTTCTGAAGCTTTTGGTGGGGAGGGCCCCACATTGGCTTCAGTGTTGGTTGTGGCAGCCTCAGTATTTTCAGCCTCCGCTTGACTAGATGGAGGGTCGGTCACAAGCACGTTCTCCTGGAGAACTGCTTCTTGGTGGAGCATAGGAGTGGGCTCTTGTGGTGCTTCTTCTGCGGCTGATGCAACCGGAATGTCTTCAGCATAGACTTGAGGCCTTGGACCTTTGCGAAGCCTGCGGAATGCAGACGACGCCTGTGGGGTTGGAGTGGGCTGGGCCTCATTGTCTTCTTCCTCTTGAGGGTGATCCGCCCATGAAGCATCCTGTGCAATTGGCGTCAGTGGACGGCCAATGCTGATGAGTTTGCTGTGTTCTAATTGAGGAAGGGCTGCATCATCTGCTACATTGTCACGATGACCAATGTCTTCAGCAGCGATGTGATCAGCTGCTGGAATGTCTTCAGGAACAGGAGCCTCTGTGGAAGCAGGCTCATGCACCATCAGTTGACGTTCTGCGTCAGGATGAACCATAGAAATAGGTTCAACTATCAAGGGCTCTGTGGGAGCAGCCTGAGATTTCTTGGTCTTTCTCTTTTTCTTGCTAGGGGCAGTAGGAGAGGCTTCAGAGATTTTCCTCTTCCTGGCTTCAGCCTCAGCAGTTCTTGTCTTCTTGAGCTCTGAAGCTGTTGACCGGCTCTTTGGCTTCGAGCCAATTGTTGCAGTTGGGAAGACAAGTGGAACTGCTTCCTGCCTTGGTGCCTCTGGTTCAGCTGGAACAATCTTCTTCTTTTTCTTTGCGGCCATCTTGGGGTCGATGCCAGGACGCCCAAGTGCCTTGCGCTTCTCAGCCTCATTGTAGGCTTGCACACATCTGTCCGCCAGAGACTTCATCCGCTCACGTCAACCTTGAGCTTCTGCACGCTTCTTTAGAAAGTTTTCCTTTAGCTCAGTCAACATGATCTTGAAGCTCTTCACTTCTTGCACGCTGAGCTTGGCCATATTCTTCTTGAACTGAGCCTTTTCATGATCAATTTTCTGCTTCAGTTCAACAATGCGCTGGGCAATTGCAAGTTCTGAAGCAATAGCGCCTTGGAAGGCGACGCTGAGGCCAACGGGCAGCTGCAGATCTTCGAAGCTGATGTTTGGTGTGGCAAACCATTCGTCGATGAAGTTGTGGATGATGGCGACATCAAAGAGAGGCAAATTGTTGAAGATTTCAGCTTCTTCTTTGCTCTTGATGAGCTGCTCGAGAGCGTCATCTCCAAGATCTTCATCACTTGACAGATCAATGGCTTCGCTGCGCAGAATGGCAGCAGCTGTGAGCTCTTTGCCGGTGTGTGGCTGAGGCATCTTGGCCTTCTGGGGCTTGGAGACGCGGGATACGTCTTCAGACTGCACACTGTCTTCAGGAGGTGCAGTTGCCAATGGCTTCGCCCTTGAGATTTTTGGTGAAGGGGCCGACTTTGAAGCTTTTGCTTCTTCGATTGCTTTGGCTTCGGTACAGCAGGAGCTTCATCAAACTCAGAGTCAGCTGGAGGGTCATTCACGGCAGTCCCTTGGACTAAGATGCGGGTGATGAGGCCCACAAGGTTGGCATACGGACCGATGATATTGGGTTCTGCGTCGCGTGTGCCATCTGCCCTTGGTGCGGAGGGACCAGGGTTGAAGTCTAACCCAAATTTCTTCTTGTTCTGCTTCGCTGATTGTTGGGCAAACTGGAAGTTGCGCTTGAACAGATTGTCGTCACGACACCAGAGTAGTGACGACGGATGTGCATCATCAGGATGTGGCCCACGAACCATGCATGGATAGAAGCTTTAGGCAATAGCTTCATCTCTGGATCCTGGGTACAAGGTTCTTGTATAAGATGTCTCCCCACGGTCTTTTGATGGCACTTTTCTCAGCATACTCTTGGGTGTGAAGCGGTATTGGAACCATTGTTCTGCCCAATAGCGTCGAATCCATTGGATTCGGGTCTTGCGCTGACCATAATTCTCTTCAGGATCTGTTTTATACATTTCTGCCAGTTCATCAGGCAGATCTTTGGATGTTCCTCCACGTCTCTGTCTGCCCCCCTTCCTTGCTGCTGTTTCTGAAGCCATAAACTTTAACTTGAAAGGCTTCAAAACTTTCAAAGGCTTCAAAGGCTTTCTTTTGCTGGACCAACAGGAACTGGCTTCAGGAGAATTTATGTGATGCTGTAGGAATTCTGCAAATGAATGCAGACTATGAGAACCAAGGGATTCTCCCACGGACATGTACCTGTGACAGCATTAAGGTGCGAGGGAAGGGGAAGAGGTCATATGCATTCTCAGAAGATTTTGAAGATAAATCAGTTTAGAAGACATTGACCTCATCGTGCGAAGACATTCACTCATAGATAAGAAGTTGGTTCCAGATTTGTACGAATCCACAGATCAGTACAAGTGAGGAATCTATCTACTTTGTGAAGCACAAGTGAATATACTAGGCATGTTATGAGATGCAGTTTGAGAGAGATCTAGCTTGTGTGAACAGAAACTTCTTGTGGTAGAAAGTGACAGAACAAGAGGATCTATGGTGCTGTAAAAAGGCAGTTTTATTTACCACACTGAGAACTGCTAGACGGAGCGAGAGATGAGGCCGAGCAGTTCACTCGTCCGTGCCCTAACTTGGCGACGGAGGAGACCTACGGCGACGGCGGAGAGGACGATGTCCGCGGTCGGCGTGAAGACGGCGTCGGAGAGGTTACGGCAGCGAAGCACTTCATCGCCGGCGTCGTCGAGAGCTAGCGGTGGCGCTAGGGTTCGTGCGAGGGTGGAAGAAGAGATAGTTACCGCAGTGAGTGTGTATTTATAGGCACAGGGGCGGCACTGTGCTGTTACACAGGTGCCCCTGGCGATTCGCATCTGAGGAACGCGTGGCCAGTTTGCGGAAGTTTGGGGTTTGTTCCACGTCCCACGCACGCCTGGATTGTCGGGTGGTCGTTCCTACTTCTCCGGATTTTATGTGGAGGAATGAGCATTGAAAACGGACTTTATGGTTGTCTCTATATCTTCTGCTGACAAGGACGCAATGAAGACATTCGACAGTTTCAATAGAATGCATATGACTTGGAGAGATATAATTTTGAGATAGAGAGCATAGAGAGGTTAGGGTCCGATCACATTCACTTAGTTCAAAAGATTCAAACACGAAGACATAGCTATAAGTGAATGTTGTAGAGGACAGAACACTAGTATATATATATATATATATATATATATATATATATATAAAATCAACATAGTGAAGATAATCATGAAGACATGTTGAGTTCGAAGCCAAACCAAATGTGAAGACATTGCAAGGTAACGCCATGAGTGAAACACTTCAAAATAGAACGTTTGGTGGGGGCGTTACACACCGTATAGGAAGTATTAGACCCAGACACGGCGCACAATTATCGTGGCGCTCCGAAGTCAAATTCAACATTAATGTATTCACACTTAGAATGTATGTCTTCATTGATTGAAGATATACTTCACTTCGTGTGTTGCACATCTAAGTCATCAATATGCATAAGGGTTAGGATGTGTGCCTGATCACAGGACATTTGAGGATTCCAGGATATTTAGCTCACACCGTAACTTGCAAAACCTCTTCTCATCCAAGGGCTTGGTGAAGATATCTGCCAATTGCTCTTCAGTGTTGACGTGTATGATATCAATGTCTTCCTTCACAACATGATCTCTGAGAAAGTGATGACGAATTTCAATGTGCTTTGTCTTCGAGTGCTGAACTGGGTTGTTGGCAATCTTGATGGCGCTTTCGTTGTCGCAGTAAAGTGGCACTTGCTTCAGATGAATGCCATAGTCCTTGAGTGTTTGCTTCATCCACAGAAGCTGAGCGCAGCAAGATCCAGCAGCAATGTATTCAGATTCAGCAGTGGAGAGAGATACACAGTTCTGCTTCTTTGAAGACCAACATACAAGTGATCGTCCCAGAAAGTGACATGTGCCTGATGTAGACTTGCGATCAACTTTGTCACCAGCATAATCAGCATCCGAGAATCCAACCAAATCAAACTCTGAGCCCTTTGGATACCATAATCCTAGAGTTGGGGTGTGAGCCAAATATCGAAGAATTCGCTTCACAGCTAAGTGATGCGACTCCTTTGGTGCCGCTTGAAATCGAGCACACATGCAAACACTAAGCATAATATCTGGCCTAGATGCACATAGATAAAGTAAAGAACCAATCATGGAGCGGTATACCTTTTGATCGAACTCTTTACCATTGTCGTCAGGACCCAGATGATGTTTGGCTGGCATTGGTGTTGTGAAGCCTTTGCAGTCTTGCATACCGAACTTCTTCAGGCAATCTTTGAGATACTTCTCTTGAGATATGAAGATGCCATTGCGTTGTTGTCGTATTTGAAGACCAAGGAAGAACTTCAGCTCCCCCATCATGGACATCTGATATTGCTCTTGCATCATATATCCAAACTCTTCACTGTACTTCTGATTGGTGCAGCCGAAGATAATGTCATCCACATATATTTGGCACACAAACAGTTCACCATCATATGTCTTCGTGAAAAGAGTGGGATCTAGGGAACCAGGTATGAAGCCTTTGCTCTTCAGGAAGTATTTGAGTGTGTCATACCAGGCCCTAGGGGCTTGTTTGAGGCCATACAGTGCCTTGTTGAGCTTGTATACCATGTCAGGATGTTTTGGATTTTCAAAGCCAGGCGGTTGTGCAACATACACTTCTTCTTCAATCTTGCCATTGAGAAAGGCACTCTTCACATCCATTTGATATAGAAGTATGTTATGATGATTTGCATAGGCCAGCAGTATGCGTATGGCTTCAAGCCTAGCCACAGGAGCAAATGTTTCATCGAAGTCAATGCCTTCCACTTGAGTATATCCTTGAGCAACGAGACGAGCTTTGTTTCTGACAACTTGACCATGCTCATCTTGCTTGTTGCGGTATATCCATTTGGTGCCTATTATGTTGTGCTTCCGTGGATCAGGACGCTTAACCAGTTCCCATACATTATTCAGCTCAAACTGTTGAAGCTCTTCTTGCATAGCTTGAATCCATTCAGGTTCCATGAAGGCTTCTTCAACTTTCTTGGGTTCTGATATTGAGACGAATGCGAAGTGCCCACAGAAATTTGCTAGCTGAGTTGCCCTTGAACGAGTGAGTGGACCAGGTGCATTGATGCTGTCAATTATTCTGTCAATCTGCACTTCATTGGCAACACGAGGATGTACAGGGCGAAGACTTTGCTCTTGCTGATCTGTGTTGTTGTTGGGAGGAATGTCTTCAGGCTGAGCATTGTCTTCATGTTGATCAGGTGCTGAGATGATAAGTTCTTCTTCAGGATGAGCTTCAGAAGGTATAATCTCTCCAGTTCCCATAAGCTTGATTGATTCACTAGCTGGAACTTCATCTAGCACATTTGGCAGTTGCTCTCTTTGTGAACCATTTGTCTCATCGAACCGCACATCCACTGTTTCAACCACTTTGTAATGAAAGAGATTGAAGACTCTGTAGGAGTGCGAATCCTTTCCATATCCAAGCATAAAACCCTCATGTGCTTTTGGTGCAAACTTTGAGGTGTGATGTGGGTCCTTGATCCAGCACCTTGCGCCAAATACTCTGAAGTAACTGACATTTGGCTTTTTGCCAGTAAGGAGCTCATAAGATGTCTTGTTCAGAAGCTTGTGAAGATAAACACGATTGATTGTATGGCATGCAGTGTCAATGGCTTCAGTCCAGAATTTTCTTGGAGTCTTGTATTCATCTAGCATCGTTCTGGCCATCTCAATGAGTGTTCTGTTCTTGCGTTCGACGACGCCATTCTGCTGTGGCGTGTACGGAGCTGAGAATTCATGTGTGATGCCCAAGGTATCAAGATATGTATCAAGGCCAGTGTTCTTGAATTCAGTGCCATTGTCACTTCTGATGTGCTTTATTTTGGCGCCGTAATTGTTCATAGCACGATTGGCGAAGCGTCTGAAGACATCCTGCACTTCAGTCTTGTAAAGAATTATGTGCACCCAAGTATATCTAGAATAATCATCAACAATAACGAAGCCATAGAGGCAAGCAGTAGTAGTAAAAGTTGAGTAGTGAGTGGGACCAAAAAGATCCATGTGAAGCAGTTCGAAGGGTCGAGTAGTGGTCATGATTGTCTTCGAGGGATGTTTTGCCCTCGTCATCTTCCCTGCTTCACAGGCACCGCATAAGTGATCTTTCTTGAACTTGACGCCCTCGATGCCTATGACGTGCTTCTTCTTCGCAAGGGTGTGGAGGTTCCTCATGCCAGCATGCCCAAGCCTCCGATGCCAAAGCCAGCATTCTGAAGCTTTTGCAAGAAGACATACTGCAAGTTGTGGCCCTGCTGAGAAATCTACCACGTACAGATCATCTTTTCGATACCCTTCAAACACTAGAGACTTGTCAGATTCCATTAGTACAAGGCAACGATATTTTCCAAACATTACGATCATGTTCAAATCGCAAAGCATTGAGACAGACATTAAGTTGAAGCCAAGGGATTCAACAAGCATGACTTTATCCATGTGTTGATCCTTTGAGATTGCAACTCTACCTAGACCCAATACCTTACTTTTACCAGTGTCAGCAAATGTGATGTGGCTCTTGTCGGATGGACGTAAGGTTGAGTCCATAAGAAGACTTCTTTTGCCAGTCATGTGATTTGTACACCCACTGTCAATAATCCATTCTGAAGACTTTGAAGACGCTGGTGTCGTACCCTACAGTGCAGTTAGGGGGATAGGCTTCACGAAGAGAATTGTGAAGCAAAAACATTTGACGAACCAGTGGGTTATGAAAACTTAGATCCAGATTAGGACTAATAGGGAGAGTAGCATGCGATTCAGGAACGAAGTACATAATGATGCCATTCGGGCATTTTATCTTGCGCCCTACAAGATTTTTAAGGTCCCCAGCAATAGCGTCAGAAGATTTTGGTTTTCTGCTGGAGACCTTTCCCTGCAAAAGAGAGTTAAGCCTTCTTAACCACCCACATCTTCAAGGGTGGCTTAGAAGCAATAAGTCTAAGTGCAGCATCTGAGAATTTTGGCTTTGAAGCCTTAGCAAACAGTCTTGCAGGTGGACAATAGTACTCATAAGAATAAGCAGAATAATTTTTGGTCATATGAACATGACGGTTTGATGAACCGCTCTCATATTCATATGCCTGAGTATGGTTTCCCTGCAAAACATTTGCGTTAGTGTGACTCAGGTGAGTCCTCTGTTTGTATGAAGCCTTTGGACCGTATGAAGCCTTTGGTCTGAGGTTTGTCTTCTTCAAGTGAGGTGTCATGAAGACATTCACAGGAAGATTTTCCAGACACTTTTTCGGAACCCAGATCTTCTTCATAGGCGGTCCATTCCTGCAGTTAGTACCAATGTACCTGGCAAACACTTCACCATTCTGATTCTTAAACAGTATATAGTTTGCATCAAAGGATTCATCAATGATAATGGGGTTAGCACAAGTGAAGCCAGATAAATTGGATGGATCTGCTGAAGGTTCCTTTGCAGCAACCCACTTGGTTTTGGGGTACTGCTCAGGTTTCCAGTAAGAGCCATCTGCATTTATTTTCCTTACGAACCCAACACCCTCTTTCCTAGGGTTTCGGTTCAGAATCTGCTTCTTGAGGACATCACATAATGTCTGATGTCCTTTAAGACTTTTGTACATCCCTGTTTCAAGCAATGTCTTCAACCTAGCATTCTCATCAGCAATAGCAGTGGTATCCTCAGCAGAGGGGTTAGTTACCACATCAACAGTTGAAGATATTGCAACAGCAGTAGCAGTGGAACATTCAGCAACAGAAGTAGCATTATCACGCTCAATGCATTTAAGACATGGTGGTTCAAATCCTTCCTGAGCGGAACTGATCTGTTCGGCGCGAAGTGACTCGTTTTCCTTTTGAAGATCTTCATGAGCCGCTCTCAATTTCTCAAGTTCTTGCTTCCTTTGAAGATAATCATAGGAAAGCTTTTCATGAGTTGTTGAGAGAGTATCATGACGATCTTCAAGTTCCTGATACTTAACGTGAAGATTTTTTATGTCTTCAATTAAGGATTCAGATCGAGTCATTTCAGCACCCAACAGATCATCGCTTCTGTCTAACAGTTTTTGAATATGTTCCATGGCTTTCTGTTGTTCAGTTGCAATTTTAGCAAGTGTTTTGTAACTGGGTTTTGAATCACAATCAGAGTCATCGTCACTAGATGTTTGATAGTGAGTAGTGCGTTTGTTTACCTTGGCACCGCGTGCCATGAAGCAGTAGGTAGGAGTGGAGTCGTCCTTGTCATTTGCATCGGTGTCGGTGATGAAGTCATTGTCTTCAGTGTTGAAGATGGACTTGGCGACGTATGCTGTAGCCAGACTTGCAATGCCAGAATCAGACTCCTCCTCAGACTCCACCTCTGCCTCCTCAGAAGCGGACTCCTCCTCTGAATCCATTTCCTTGCCAACAAACGCACGTGCCTTGCCAGATGAGCTCTTCTTGTGTGATGAAGACTTTGAGGAAGACTTGGAAGAAGACTTTGTGTATTTCTTCTTCTTCTTGTCGTCAGAGTCATATTCCTTGCTCTTCTTCTTCTTTCTGTTCTCATTGTCCCACTGTGGACACTCAGAGATGAAGTGTCCAGTTTTCTTGCACTTGTGGCATGTTTTCTTCTTGTAGTCATGAGCAGAAGCTTCATCATTCCTTGAGCTTGATCGTGAAGACTTTCTGAAGCCTTTCTTCTTGGTGAATTTTTGGAACTTCTTCACTAGCATTGCAAGTTCCCTTCCAATGTCTTCAGGATCATCAGAACTGCTGTCAGATTCTTCTTCAGATGAGGAAACAGCTTTTGCCTTCAAGGCACGAGTTCGCCCATAGTTTGGACCGTAGATATCTCTTTTCTCAGAAAGCTGAAACTCATGTGTGTTGAGCCTCTCAAGTATGTCAGATGGATCGAGTGTCTTGAAATCAGGACGTTCTTGAATCATCAGGGCTAGGATGTCAAACGAACTATCAAGTGATCTCAGCAGCGTCTTGACGACTTCATGTTTGGTGATCTCAGTAGCGCCGAGGGCTTGAAGCTCATTTGTGATGTCGGTGAGTTTGTCAAATGTGTGCTGGACATTCTCATTGTCATTTCGCTTGAAGCGGTTGAAGAGATTGCGAAGGACACTGATTCTTTGATCTCTCTGGGTTGAGATGCCTTCATTGACCTTGGAGAGCCAGTCCCAGACCAGCTTGGATGTCTTCAAAGCACTCACACGGCCATACTGTCCTTTGGTCAGATGACCACAGATGATGTTCTTGGCAGTAGAGTCCAGTTGAACGAATTTCTTGACATCAGCAGCAGTGACATCTTCTCCAGCCTTGGGAATGCCATTCTCGATGACATACCATAGGTCGACGTCAATGGCTTCAAGATGCATACACATCTTATTCTTCCAGTAGGGATATTCAGTTCCATCGAAGACGGGACACGCAGCGGAGACTTTAATTATCCCTGTAGTCGACATAGCTAAAACTCCAGGTGGTTAAACCGAATCACACAGAACAATGGGGCACCTTGCTCTGATACCAATTGAAAGTGCGTTATATCAACTAGAGGGGGGTGAATAGGCGATTTTTATGAAAGTCTTCACAACATGGAAGTTATGAAGACAAACAGTAGAGATATGCCCATTACTATGCAGCGGAAGTTAGACTACACTAGGCAAGCCATGGTCAAGTATCAACAGAGTGAAAGCACAGTGACAAATAGCTGTAGTGTAATTAGGATCAGGTAGGAAGATACGATGAAGCCAAACAGATCATACACTCACGTTGTGAAGACAAAAGATAGAACAGGCATGCAATGACTTCACAATGAGTGATCAGTAAGTAAAAGGAAGTGAAGATGAAACCAGTGACTCGTTGAAGACAATGATGTGTTGGACCAGTTCTAGTTGCTGTGACAACTGTACGTCTGGTTGGAGCGGCTAGGTATTTAAACCTTAGGACACACAGTCCCGGACACCCAGTCCTGAACAAGCAGCTCAGGACACCAAGTCCTCACCGTATTCTCCTTGAGCTAAGGTCACATAGTCCTCGCCCAATCACTCTGGTAAGTCTTCAAGGTAGACTCCCAAACCTTCACAGACTTCATTCACTGCCAACCGTTTATGGTTGTAGGGGGTGGGCTATTTATAGCCACTTGGCAACCCGACCTGATTTGTCCGAAATGACCCTGGGTCACTAAGGAACTGACACGTGTCTCAACGGTCAGATTTCAAACTCTCATGGCAACTTTACTTGGGCTACAAGCAAAGCTGACTTGTCCGGCTCTGGACAAGATTCTCTCTCATTGTCTTCACTCGAAGACATAGGTTTTTGGTTTAGGCATCACTTCAGTCATTCTGACTGGTTCTCCTGGACCCCACTTAACAGTACGGTGGTTCCTATGACTCGACACAAAAGAAAAAGAACTACGAAAGATCTAAGTCTTCGAGCTCCATAGGCTTCATAATGTGTCTTCTTTTTTCATAGTCTTCAATGTGAATATCTTCATATACCACCTTTGACTTCAATGTCTTCATACATTTTTAGGGGTCATCTCTGGTAGTAAAACCGAATCAATGAGGGACTTCTACATGTGTTATCCTGCAATTCTCACAAACACATTAGTCCCTCAACTAGATTTGTCGTCAATACTCCAAAACCAACTAGGGGTGGCACTAGATGCACTTACACATACCCTCTGATACTACTCATAGATTCATCAAAATAAGCAAACAACACATATAAAACAGAATCTGTCAAAAACAGAACAGTCTGTAGTAATCTGTAGGTTTCGACCACTTCTAGAACTCATAAAATTCTCAAATAAATTGTTGGACCTGAGTAATTTATCTATTAATCATCCGCAAAAATAATTAACTAAATATCTCTCTCCAGTAATAAATGGCAGCAATTCTCGTGAGCACTAAAGTTTCTGTTGTTTACAGCATGATCATAAAGACTTCACCCAAGTCTTCCCAAAGGTTCTACTTGGCACAAACACTACTTAACACATAAAACCACATCTAAAAAACAAGGAACTAAAATAAAATTGGGTTGCATCCCAACAAGCGCTATCGTTGAATGCCCCTAGCTAGGCATGATGATTTCAATGATGCTCACATAAAGGACAAGAATTGAAACATAAAAAGAGCATCATGAAGAATATGACTGGCACATTTAAGTCTCACCCACTTCCTATGCATAGGGATTTTGTGAGCAAACAACTTATGGGAGCAATAATCAACTTGCATAGGAAGTAGAACAAGCATAACTTCTAAACTTTAAGCACATAGAGAGGAAACTTGATATTATTGCAATTCCTACAAGCATATATTCCTCCCTCATAATAATTTTCAGTAGCATCATGAATGAATTCAAAAATATAACCAGCACCTAAAGCATTCTTTTCATGATCTGCAAGCATAGAAATTTTATTACTCTCCACATAAGCAAAATTCTTCTCATTTGGAATAGTGGGAGTATCATAAAAAACTCGAATACTATAAATTGTTTCCACATTAAAAGAGTAATGTTCAGAAAAGGGGTAACCATAATCATGGCAAGTTTTATAAATATAATCACTACTTTCTATAGCATAAGTATCATCATAGGTAGGAGGCATGCCATCATCATTATAATTTTGCATATCAAAACTTGTGAGACTAAAAATGTCATATTCATTAAACGTAGCATCCCCAAGCTTGGGACAAACATTAATTGCAGCAAATATATTCTCAAAAACATCATCTTCATCAAACATAGCATCCCCAAGCTTGGGCCTTTTCATATCATAAGCATAATCACTCTCATCATTAATAGTATGGATAGCACCAATAGTATAGAAATTATCATATTCTTCCAAGCAAGTGCCAAAAATATTTTCAAGATCATAAGAAGTATCATTATCTTCCACAATTTTATTTTCATGAGGCACAATAGTAATAGGAGCAACATTATTTGGGGGAGATATCTTTTTACCTCTCTTCCTTTTTCTTTTCTGCTTCTTCACCACATCATGTGTGGGTTCAATCCTCTTTTTGGAGCTCCTTATTAATGAGATTGGTTGAATAGGAGGCTCCTCCTCGTTACCTGATTCATCATAAGAAATAATAGGTGGATATTGGGAAGTCTCTTTGTGGGTGTCAAAACCGGCGGATCTCAGGTAGGGGGTCCCGAACTGTGCATCTAAGGCGGATGGTAACAGGAGGCAGGGGAGAAGATGTTTACCCAGGTTCGGGCCCTCTTGATGGAGGTAATAACCTACTTCCTGCTTGATCGTTTTTGATGATATGAGTATTACAAGAGTTGATCTACCACGAGATCGTAGAGGCTAACCCTAGAAGCTAGCCTATGGTATGATTGTCTGTTGTCCTACGGACTAAACCCTCCGGTTTATATAGACACCGGAGGGGGCTAGGGTTACACAAGGTCAGTTTCAAGGGAGGAGATCTACATATCCGTATTGCCTAGCTTGCCTTCCACGCCAAGGAGAGTCCCATCCGGACATGGGACAAAGTCTTCAATCTTGTATCTTCATAGTCCAACAGTGCGGCCAAAGGTGGCTGAGGCTCCGGTGGCTAGCCAGACTGATGAGTTTACCGAGCTAAAGCGGCAACTTGATGCGGCCGATGCCGATATTGTGCTTGTCAACCAGCGGCTTGACGAGGCACAGGGTAAGTGATTTCTCTAGTGATCATCACATAATAAGAGGAGCATGATGCCAGTATATTTAATATGTTGTGACTGCAGATGGAGTTGCTACCGTGGAGACCCTTCGGGCGGAGCTTGCCCGAGCCAAGGAACAAGCAAGGAGTAGCAATGCGGCCGCTCTAAAGGCGGCCGAAGAGTTGAGGGCCGAATAGGCCGCACATTGCGAGAGCAAGGAAAGAATAGCCAAAATGGCTATAGAGTTGAAAGATGCCACTGACCGCTACCAGCTTCTTGAAGAAGAAAGCCGAGCGAAGCCAACGGACCTGGAGAAGGCCCTGGTAGCTGCCAAGGAAGCCCGCTCCAAAATTAGAGCGATGAAGGAGGAGCTGCATCAAGCTGCAGATATCGTGTCTGGGAAGCCCTTCTTGTTGCGGACGAAGTTCGAAGATCCGAAGTATGCTCCTCTTGACCGACTATGGAGTTCCGTGGATGCCTATGTGGATTTGGCTGCAAGTGCTGCTGATGCGGCCGAGTACTTCAAGGATTGGGAAGATCACTAAGTGGAACAGCTGTTCTGGTCATAGTTTCATGCTCCAGGCCGCCCGCTGCTGTTGAATGAGCGAATGGCCGAGTGGGCCGAGCTCCATAGGTTGCCCGGAATTGCCATGAGGTACGTTGTGGATCATCTGTGGCCGGGAGGGCCAAGGCCAAATAGCTACTTTAGTTTAGTGCAACAATTCCTTGGTGCTGTGCCGCGCATCGATGCTATAAAGAGATCGGCGTGCATAGAGGGTGCGCCGATGGCTTTTGCCCGTGTCAAGACATACTGGGCAGAGATGGAGGCCACCACTGTTGCCACACAGGGTTCGGCCATAGGCCGAGTGGCTGCCGAGCACTACTTTGAAGAAGTTCTTGAAGGCGCTCGTTCGATAGAGGCTCAGTGCTCGAAGAATATTATGTTCTAGTGACATGTACTCCCATTGTAAAAACAAAGTTTTATTGAGTTATCAATGCTGTGTTTATACTTTTGCTGAAAGCATTATGATGCCTCCTGTGTGGCCGTTTATGTATATATGTATATAACCTGAAAGTTTGCAGTCGTCGGCTTCTGCCCCCACGAATATAATGCGGGGGACTGAAAACACATATCCACACTTGATCCAACGTCTTGGTCCATTAAGGAGGTGGTAGCGCAGTGAACGAGGCAATCAGACTATATTGCTTTAACACTTTCACTTAGCCATAGGAGTTTGACGGTGGGGCTACTATATAGCCCCTGGTACTTCCGCGCTCGTCCGAATACAGGGCGCGTACATACATGGCCGGGAAACGGCCCTTCGTTAATGCGGAGGAATCTCGAAGATTCCGCTGAGTCATCGAGTGGTTGACCAGTCTCTCTCTATATCATGACAGTCAGTTTTCGGCTTTCTCTACTAAGGTGCTCATCCAGATGAATCAGGGCACAATCGCAGTAGTTCTCCTAGTGCTACCTTAGCCGATATGGTGGAATGTAAGGTACCAAAACGTGGGAGCCGGGCAAACCCAACATTTGACCAAAGACATGATTCGGAGCTGATGCATATAGGGCCAAACTCGCGATGCCAGACACTCCCTAAGGTGTTCGGTCTTTATAACATATACCAGGCTGAACAATGCCCTTAATAATAAACCCGTGTGTCCAGGTACGTGCAATATCTTGACGTGTCCACATGCCAATAACGTCAGCATCCTTCTCGGTTGTGTAGAGTATCCGGAGGATGTGAGCAACAAGAGAGAGTAAAAAAGGTTTACGCAGGGTCTTAATCTAAAAAGAACCTTTGGGCGGGTCCCTACTGCACGTCTGCGCCTGTGTCTCTGTTGTGCCGTGTCCTGGACGGGTGAAGCACGATTGTCATCTGTAAAAGGAAAGAACTTCGGTGAAAGTTGCCGTGCCAAAAAAAGGAACTGGTTATTATCAATGAACTATCAAAATTCAAGAGAAGTCAAGTTGAGCTGGGCTGGCCCTGATTACACGTGGGAAGCCCCCGGTATCGTCTATGAGGGTTTGATCATCAAACCAATCTCATGTATATGTAGTGGAGCACCGGACTCATCTAACCGTGTCCGTGGTCTTGTTGGCCTGTCATTTTTTCTTGTTGGTGAGGCCGTCTAGTTTGCGGCTGTTAAAGCCGCCGCATCCTCTTCTGTACGTGAAAAACGTTCAGTATTTCCGCTAATTGTGATGATGCCACGTGGACCAGGCATCTTAAGCTTGAGAAAAGCATAATGCGGTATTGCATTAAAATGAGCGAAAGCCGTTCTTCCGAGTAGTGCTTGATAGTCACTTCGGAATGGAGCGACGTGGAAAGTTAACCTTTTGCTTCGGAAGTTATTGGGAGAACCGAATACAACCTCTAGTTGTAGAGAGCCCGTACAGCGGGCATGTTGGCCTGGTATTACTCCCTTGAAGGTAGTATTGCTGTGGCTTATTTGTGTCGGGTCTATCCCCATTTTGGGGACTGTGTCCTGATATATCAGATTGAGATCATTGCCGCCGTCCATGAGGACTCGTGTGAGATGGTACCCGTATATTATTGGGTCTAACACCAAGGCCGCCAATCCTTCATGCCAGATGCTTGATGCGTGATCCCTGCGATCAAAAGTGATCGGGCAGACCAACCAGGGGTTGATCCTATGGGTCACGGGCTATATGGCACGTGTGTCTCTGAGTGCGTGTTTGCTTCTCTTCTTCGTCACATGGATCACGTTTACCGTTTTATCCTCTGGTGGGAATTTTTTCTGTCCTCCGTTTCTTTGCTGGCGAGGTTCGTCCTCGTCTTCGCTTGGTGTCTCTTCCCCTTTGTGTTCGGCGTTTAGCTTACCGGCCTGCTTGAAGACCCAACATTCTCTGTGGGTGTGATTTGCAGGTTTGTCGGGTGTGCCGTGAATCTGATAGAGCTTGTCAAGAATCTTGCTTAGGCCAGATGGTCCTTCTCTGCTACCTTTAAAAGTCTTTTTTCGCTGACCTGGTCGAGAGCCCCTGAATCCGGCGTTTACCACCGTATTATCTGGGCTACCTTCTTTATTTCGATGCTTGTTTTTGTTGCATCATGGTTTTCCATTGCCATCCCTGACTTCGGATGTGCTTGGGTCGCTGGTGCTGCTACGGGCTAACCAGCTGTCTTCGCCCGCGCAAAAGCGGGTCATGAGGCTTGTTAGGGCTGTCATTGTTCTCGGTTTTTCTTGGCCGAGGTGTCTGGCGAGCCATTCGTCTCAGACGTTGTGTTTAAAAGCTGCTAAGGCTTCGGCGTCCGGACAGTCGACGATTTGGTTCTTCTTGGTGAGCAACCTATTCCAAAGCTTTCGGGCGGACTCTCCAGACTGTTGGATTATATGACTTAAATCGTCTGCTTCCGGAGGTCAGACGTAAGTCCCTTGGAAATTAGCCCAAAAAGCGTCCTCGAGCTCCTCCCAACTTCCAATTGAGTTTTCAGGGAGGCTTTTCAGCCAGTGCCGAGCTGGTCCTTTGAGCTTGAGGGGTAGGTATTTAATGGCATGGAGATCATCTCCGTGAGCCATATGGATATGGAGGATAAAGTCCTCGACCAGACTCCAGGGTCTGTGGTCCCGTCGTACGCCTCTATGTTCACTGGAGTGAATCCTTCCGGGAATTCAAGATCCAGCACCTCATTTGTGAAATATAGGGGGTGTGCGGCGCCCCTGTATTGGGACATGCCATGGCGTTCGGACGTTTGTAGTATTCGGTTTTGATTTTGTGCCGGAGCGCGCTTCCTAGATCCGTAGATGGATCTGGTCGCACCGGATTTTTGCCGCAAGTTCTCACGTAGATCGTGTGTTGACTTATGTGCGACTTCGTCGGCCGCTCTATCACGGTCACAAGGTGGTGGATCCGGCCGGTTGGCCGTGTCATTTTTTCGGCTGCGTGGGCTCTAAGGCCTCATCGTCGAATTCTTGTAATAGCTTGCGCTTTGGATAGCTATTTGTGTGGTAACTTCCACGATACTTTTGTTTTGTTGTCGAGCACTTTGTTCCACCTGTTGTTGAGCGTATCTTGTGCGTCCTTAAGCCTTTGCTTCTGCTTCTTCAGGCACCTCGCTATGGCAATAAGCCTTGTGCGGAGGTTCTCTTTGTCCAAGTGCGTTTCCGGGATGATATGTGCCTCTTCGTCCGGACTATTTTCCTCCCGAGACGGGGTTTGATGAGGTTTATCCTTGGCGTCGCCGTGTTCGGACGCCGAATCCGCACTATGTTCGCCGTTTGCATCTTCGTCGTGCTCTACCACCCGGGCGGTGCAGTCATCGTCTCTTCTGGAGTCGACTGTACTGTTATTTCCTCTTGCGCTGTTATCGCTATTTTTGCTATGGTGGGACTTAGAGCGGCGCTCTGACATCGGCGCTTGGGTTGCTTGGAGGGGGCATCCTCCGTTGTCTCTTCGCCATTGCCCTCTTTGGGTGTATCCACCATGTATATGTCATGTGATGAAGTGGTTGTCCGGCGCCCTGTGGGCACTGGTTCCTGTTCGTCTAATGCATCTTCATTCATGCCATCGATGTCTTCGGAGTCGAAGTTAAGCATGTCGGTTAAGTCGTCGACAGTGGCTACCAAGTGGGTGGTGGGTGGGCAGCGAATTTCTTCGTCGTCCGCATCCCATTCTAGCTGAACATAGTTCGACCAAGGTTCTCCTGACAGGGAGAGAGACCTTAATGAATTTAGCACATCGCCAAAAGGTGAGTGCTGAAAGATATCCACGAAGGTGAACTCCATGATCGGCGCCCAGTCGGGTTCAACGGGCACGGATATAAGCGGCTCGGAGTCCGTGGCCTGGGGTGAATCTAGTGGTTCGGCAACACGACTCCCGTAAGTGGTGAAGTCAGCTTCTGGCTCTATCGCCGCTGAGAGCGCGGCCTCCGTGGCGGGGTCTATCCCTCCGACCTCGGATGGCGCGATTTGCTCCGGATTGACGGCCGGAGTAGTTGCAGATGCGATCTCCCGAATACTGTCCGATGGTAGAGTTATGTCATGTTCGTCGTGACTGTGCAGCACACCTGACATGGGCTCGAATGCGTCGAAGATCAAGTCTCCGCGGATATCGGTCGTGTAGTTCAAGTTTCCGAATCTGACCTGATGGCCAGGGCCATAGCTCTCGATCTGCTCCAGATGGCCAAGCGAATTGGCCCGCAGTGCGAAGCCGCCAAATACAAAGATCTGTCCCAGGAGGAAAATCTCACCCTGGACCGCATCGCTACCGATTATCGAAGGAGCCATCAAGCCTTATGGTGACGACACAGTGGAACTCTCAATGAAAGCACCAATGTCGGTGTCAAAACCGGCGGATCTCGGGTAGGGGGTCCCGAACTGTGCGTCTAAGGCGGATGGTAACAGGAGGAAGGGGACAAGATGTTTACCCAGGTTTGGGCCCTCTTGATGGAGGTAATACCCTACTTCCTGCTTGATTGTTCTTGATGATATGAGTATTACAAGAGTTGATCTACCACGAGATCGTAGAGGCTAACTCTAGAAGCTAGCCTATTGTGTGATTGTCTGTTGTCCTACAGACTAAACCCTCCGGTTTATATAGACACCGGAGGGGGCTAGGGTTACACAAGGTCGGTTACAAGGGAGGAGATCTACATATCCGTATTTCCTAGCTTGCCTTCCACGCCAAGGAGAGTCCCATCTGGACACGGGACGAAGTCTTCAATCTTGTATCTTCATAGTCCAACAGTCCGGCCAAAGGATATAGTTCGGCTGTCCGGAGACCCCCTAATCAAGGACTCCCTCACTCTTCCCTTTCATTAGTATTCTCTTCACCCTCTATTTGTTTTCTTTTCTTTATGTAGTTGGCAATATAAGGATTTTCAATACAATTCACCGCACAATACATATAAATTTTCTCTAGATCAAAATCAAGGAATCTATCAAGATTAAACTTTGGAATACCCTTAGTTATACGTTTCATTTCCTCATACCCCAAAAGAAGACTAAGCTCTTTATGATGCTCAGGGGTAATCAAATTATCACAATTTTTGGATACGATTCGGTCATGAAACAATTTGCATTGGAGATTTAAATGACCATGTTCATTGCAAAGTTCACAAGGGTGAAAAATATTGAATTTTTCAGCACAAATATCAAGACTTTTTTGCAACAATTTAGTTTCTAAATACTTTTGCCTCTTGCAACATCTATCTTCCCTATTTGGTGCATACTTGCAAACCCAATGCACTCCACAAAAATTGACATGTTTATAGGAGACATTTTCATCATAACTAGTGCAATCATCATTAGTACTATGGATATTCAAGGAGTTCATACTAACAACATTGCAATCATGCTCATCATTCAAAGATTTAGTGCCAAACATTTTAATGCATTCTTCTTCTAACACTTTAGCACAATTTTCCTTTCCATCACACTCACGAAAGATATTAAAAAGATGAAGCATATGAGACAAACTCAATTCCATTTTTTATAGTTTTCTTTTATAAACTAAACTAGTGATAAAACAAGAAACTAAATGACTCGACTGCAAGATCTAAAGATATACCTTCAAGCACTCACCTCCCCGGCAACGGCGCCAGAAAAGAGCTTGATGTCTACTACACAACCTTCTTCTTGTAGACGTTGTTGGGCCTCCAAGTCCAGAGGTTTGTAGGACAGTAGCAAATTTCCCTCAAGTGGATAACCTAAGGTTTATCAATCCGTAGGAGGCGTAGGATGAAGATGGTCTCTCTCAAGAAACCCTGCAACCAAATAACAAAGAGTCTCTTGTGTCCTCAACACACCCAATACAATGGTAGATTGTATAGGTGCACTAGTTCGGCGAAGAGATGGTGATACAAGTGCAATATGGATAGTAGATATAGGTTTTTGTAATCTGAAAATATAAAAACAGCAAGGTAACTAATGATAAAAGTGAGCATAAACGGTATTGCAATGCGTTGAAACAAGGCCTAGGGTTCATACTTTCACTAGTGCAAGTCCTCTCAACAATAATAACATAATTGGATCACATAACTATCCCTCGACATGCAACAAAGAGTCACTCCAAAGTCACTTATGCACACATTTTCATCTTGACTCTCCGGTAGAAACTTTGGGGCAATCTTTGAAGTTCTTTCTGTTGGGTGAATAGATGAATCTGAGATTGTGTGATGCATATCGTATAATCATACCCATGGATACTTGAGGTGACATTGGAGTATCTAGGCGACATTAGGGTTTTGGTTGATTTGTGTCTTAAGGTGTTATTCTAGTACGAACTCTATGATAGATTGAACGGAAAGAATAGCTTCATGTTATTTTACTACGGACTCTTGAATAGATCGATCGGGAAGGATAACTTTGAGGTGGTTTCGTACCCTACCATAATCTCTTCGTTTGTTCTCCGCTATTAGTGACTTTGGAGTGACTCTTTGTTGCATGTTGAGGGATAGTTATATGATCTAGTTATGTTATTATTGTTGAGAGAACTTGCACTAGTGAAAGTATGAACCCTAGGCCTTGTTTCAATGCATTGCAATACCGTTTGTGCTCACTTTTATCATTAGTTACCTTGCTGTTTTTATATTTTCAGATTACAAAAACCTTTATCTACCATCCATATTGCACTTGTATCACCATCTCTTCGCCGAACTAGTGCACCTATACAATTTACCATTGTATTGGGTGTGTTGGGGACACAAGAGACTCTTTGTTATTTAGTTGCAGCGTTGTTTGAGAGATACCATCTTCATCCTACGCCTCCCATGGATTGATAAACCTTAAGTCATCCACTTGAGGGAAATTTGCTACTGTCCTACAAACCTCTGCGCTTCGAGACCCAACAACGTCTATGAAAAGAAGGTTTTGTAGTAGACATCAAGCTCTTTTCTGGCGCCGTTGCCAGGGAGGTGAGTGCTTGAAGGTATATCTTTAGATCTTGCAATCGAATCTTTTTGTTTCTTGTTTTATCACTAGTTTAGTTTATAAAAGAAAACTACAAAAAATGGAATTAAGGGTACCTCATATGCTTCATCTTTTTAATGTCTTACGTGAAAATAAGGATTTCGATAATTGTGCTCAATTGCTAGAGGAAGAATGCATTAGAATGTTTGGCACTAAATCTTTGAATGATGAGCATGATTGCAATGTTCTTAGTATGAATTCTTTGAATATCCATGATGCTAATGATATGCAAAGCCACAAGCTTGGGGGTGCTATGTTTGATGAAGATGATATTTTTTGTCCCCCAAGTTTCGATGAGCAAATTTATTATGATGATAGCATGCCTCCTATTTATGATGATTATATTGATAAAAGTGGGTTTGGAAGAGTGTCAACTTTAGGAAGTAATGATCCCACTATTTTGGAGGGTGTTGAATATTATTGTGATAATTATGAAAGTGGATTTGGAGAGGTCATGACTTTACTTAGTGATGAATCCACTATTTCGGAAGAGGTTCCAATTGATTATGTGAACAAAGTTGCTACTTATGATAATTATTGTGATGATACATATGCTATAAAAAGTAGTGATGATTATATTTATAAAAATTGTCATGATTATGATTACCCTTTTTCTGAACATTACTCTTTTAATGTGGAAACAATTTATAGTATTCGAGTCTCTTATGATACTCCCACTATTCCGATTGAGAAGAATTTTGCTTGTGTGGAGAGTAATCAAATTTCTATGCTTGAAGGTAATGAAAAGAATGCCTTATGTGCTGGTTATATTGTTGAATTCATTCATGATTCTACTGAAAATTATTATGAGGGAGGAATATATGCTTGTAAGAATTGCAATAATATCAAGTTTTCTCTCTATGTGCTGAAAATTTTGAAGTTATGCTTGTTTTACCTTCATATGCAAGTTGATTCTTGTTCCCATAAGTTGTTTTCTCACAAAATCCCTATGCATAGGAAGTGGGTTAGACTTAAATGTGCTAGTCATATTCTTCATGATGCTCTCTTTATGTTACAATTCTTATCTTTTATGTGAGCATCGTTGAAATCATCATGCCTAGCTAGGGGCGTTAAATGATAGCACTTGTTGGGAGGCAACCCAATTTTTGATCATTGCTTTTGGTTCCTGTTTAGTAATAAAAAAAATCATTTATCCTCTGTTATGATTGTGTTTTTATGTTTTAATTAGTGTTTGTGCCAAGTAAAGCCTTTAGGATCTTCTTGGGTGATTGTTATTTGATCTTGCTGTAAAAAACAGAAAGTATGCGCTCACGAGAATAACTTTCAATTCTTACCAGAGAGCGATAAAATACCAATTCCACCTGCAGTATATTAATAAACAAATTGCATAGGACTTCCTAATTTCTCAGGATTTTTGGAGTTACAGAAGTATTCGAAACCTACAGATTACTACAGACTGTTCTGTTTTTGACAGATTCTATTTTTCTATGTGTTGTTTGCTTATTTTGATGAATCTATGAGTAGTATCGAAGGGTATGAACCATATAGAAGTTGGAATACAATAGATATTACACCAATATGAATTTAGAATGAGTTCACAATAGTACCTAAATGGTGATTTGTTTTCTTATACTAACGGAGCTTACGAGTTTTATGTTAAGTTTTGTGTTGTGAAGTTTTCAAGTTTTGGGTAAAGATTCGATGGACTATGGATAAGGAGTGGCAAGAGCCTAAGCTTGGGGATTCCCAAGGCACACCAAGGTAATATTCAAGGACAACCAAGAGCCTAAGCTTGGGGATGCCCCGGAAGGCATCCCCTCTTTCGTCTTCGTTCATCGGTAACTTTACTTGGAGCTATATTTTTATTCACCACACGATATGTGTTTTGCTTGGAGCGTCATTTTATTTTCTTTTCTTTTGCTTGCTTTTTGAATAAAATACCAAGATCTGAAATTATTAAATGTTAGAGAGTCTTCACATAGTTGCATAATTATTCGACTACTCATTGATCTTCACTTATATCTTTTGGAGTAGTTTTCCATTTGCTCTAGTGCTTCACTTATATCTTTTTAGAGCACGACAGTTGTTTTATTTTGAAGAAATTGTTGAACTCTCATGCTTCACTATATTATTTTGAGAGTTTTTTAGAACAGCATGGTAGTTTTCTTTGGTTATGAATTTAGTCCTAATATGATAGGCATCCAAGAGGGACATAATAAAAACTTTCATATAAAGTGCATTGAATACTATGAGAAGTTTGATACTTGATGATTCTTTTGAGATATGAAGATGGTGATATAAGAGTCATGCTAGTTGAGTAGTTGTGAATTTGAGAGATACTTGTGTTAAAGTTTGTGATTCCCGTAGCATGCACGTATGGTGAACCGTTATGTGATCAAGTCGGAGCATAATTTATTTATTGATTGTCTTCCTTATGAGTGGTGGTCGGGGACGAGCGATGGTCTTTTCCTAGCAATCTACCCCCCTAGGAGCATGTGTGTAGTGCTTTGTTTCGATAAATAATAGATTTTTGCAATAAGTATGTGAGTTCTTTATGACTAATGTTGAGTCCATGGATTATACGCACTCTCACCCTTCCACCATTGCTAGCCTCTCTAGTACCGCACAACTTTCGCCGGTACCATAAAACCACCATATATCTTCCTCAAAACAGCCACCATACCTACCTATTATGGCATTTCCATAGTCATGCCGAGATATATTGCCATGCAACTTTCCACCGTTCCGTTTATTATGACACGCTTCATCATTGTCATATTGCTTTGCATGACCATGTAGTTGACATCGTATTTGTGGAAAAGCCACCGTTCATAATTCTTTCATACATGTCACTCATGAGTCATTGCACATCTCGTTACACCGCTGGAGGCATTCATATAGAGTCATGATTTGTTCTAAGTATCGAGTTGTAATTCTTGAGTTGTAAGTAAATAAAAGTGTGATGATCTTCATTATTAGAGAATTGTCCCAGTGAGGAAAGGATGATGGAGACTATGGTTCCCCCACAAGTCGGGATGAGACTCCGGACGAAAAAAAGAGGCCAAAAAAAGAAAGAAGGCCCAAATAAAAAATGAATGAGAGAAAAAGAGAGAAGGGACAATGCTACTATCCTTTTACCACACTTGTGCTTCAAAGTAGCACCATGTTCTTCATATAGAGAGTCTCTTATGATATCACTTTCATATACTAGTGGGAATTTTTCATTATAGAACTTGGCTTGTATATTCCAATGATGGGCTTCCTCAAAATGCCCTTGGTCTTCGTGAGCAAGCAAGTTGGATGCACACCCACTTAGTTTCTTTTGTTGAGCTTTCATATACTTATAGCTCTAGTGCATCCGTTGCATGGCAATCCCTACTAACTCACATTGATATATATTGACAGGCATCTCCATAGCCCGTTGATAATGCTACTTGATGTGAGACTATCTTCTCCTTTTTTGTCTTCTCCACAACCACCCTTCTAATCCACATATAGTGCTATATCCATGGCTCACGCTCATATATTGCGTGAAGATTGAAAAAGTTTGAGAACATCAAAAGTATAAAACAATTGCTTGGCTTGTCATCGGGGTTGTGCATGATTTAAATATTTTGTGTGGTGAAGATAGAGCATAGCCAGACTACATGATTTTGTAGGGATAACTTTCTTTGGCCATGTTATTTTGAGAAGACATGATTGATTTGTTAGTATGCTTGAAGTATTATTATTTTTATGTCAATATTAAACTTTTGTCTTGAATCTTATGGATCTGAATATTCTTGCCACAATAAAGAGGATTACTTAGAGAAATATGTTAGGCAGCATTCCACATCAAAAATTCTGTTTTTATCATTTACCTACTCGAGGACGAACAGGAATTAAGCTTGGGGATGCTGATACGTCTCCAATGTATCTATAATTTTTGATTGTTCCGTGCTATTATATTATCGACCTTGGAGGTTTTATATGTATTAATGTGCTATTTTATATGATTTTTGGGACTAACCTATTAACCTAGAGCCCAGTGCCAGTTTCTGTTTTTTCCCCTGTTTCTAAGTATCGCAGAAAAGGAAAATCAAACAGAGTCCAATTGACCTGAAACTTCACGGAGATCATTTTTGGACCAGAAGAAGCCCACGGAGTACCGGAGGTGGGCCAGAAGAGTCCCGAGGCCATCACGAGGATGGGGGGGCACGCCCTACCCCCCTGGGCGCACCCCCTGCCTCGTGGCCGCCTCGTGGCCCCCCTGACCGGCTTCTTTCGCCTATATATATCAACATACCCTAGAAACATCGCACAACAGAATAGATCGGGAGTTCCGCCGCCAGAAGCCTCCGTAGCCACCGAAAGCCAATCTAGACTCGTTCCGGCACCCTGCCGGAGGGGGGGAATCCCTCTCCGGTGGCCATCTTCATCATTCCAGTGCTCTCCATGACGAGGAGGGAGTAGTTCTCCCTCGAGGCTGAGGGTATGTACTAGTAGCTATGTGTTTGATCTCTCTCTCTCTCTCTCTCTCGTGTTCTTGAGGTGGTACGATCTTGATGTATCGCGAGCTTTGCTATTATAGTTGGATCTTATGATATTCCCCCTCAACTCTCTTGTAATGGATCGAGTTTTCCCTTTGAAGTTGTCTTATCAGATTGAGTCTTTAAGGATTTGAGTACACTTGATGTATGTCTTGCACGTGCTTATCTGTGGTGATAATAGGATATCATGTGATCCACTTGATGTATGTTTTGGTGATCAACTTGCGAGTTCCATGACCACATGAACTTTTGCATTGGGGTTGGCACACGTTTTCGTCTTGACTCCCCGGTAGAAACTTTGGGGCACTCTTTGAAGTTCTTTGTGTTGGTTGAATAGATGAATCTGAGATTGTGTGATGCATATCGTATAATCATACCCACGGGTACTTGAGGTGACATTGGAGTATCTAGGTGACATTAGAGTTTTGGTTGATTTGTGTCTTAAGGTGTTATTCTAGTACGAACTCTATGATAGATTGAACGGAAAGAATAGGTTCATGTTATTTTACTATGGACTCTTGAATAGATCGATCAGAAAGGATAACTTTGAGGTGTGATACGTCTCCAACGTATCTATAATTTTTGATTGCTCCATGCAATATTATTTACTGTTTTGAATGTTTATGTGCTTTATTATACACTTTTATATCATTTTTGGGACTAACCTATTAAGCCAGAGCCCAGTGCTAGTTTCTGTTTTTACCCGGTTTTAGGGTTTCGA
Organism: Triticum aestivum; assembly: GCF_018294505.1. Taxonomy (NCBI): domain Eukaryota; kingdom Viridiplantae; phylum Streptophyta; class Magnoliopsida; order Poales; family Poaceae; genus Triticum; species Triticum aestivum. The sequence continues at coordinate 407,830,901 of NC_057806.1, forward strand.
AGAAAAGGAAAATCAAACGGAGTCCAATTGACCTAAAACTTCACGGAACTCATTTTTGGAAGGAAAGAAGCCGAGAAGACTTGGAGTGCACATCGAGGGATCTGCGTGGAGGTCACGAGGTAGGGGGGCACGCCCACCCCCTGGGCGCGCCCTCCACCCTCGTGAGCCTCTAGTGACCCCCCTGACGTACTTCTTCTGCCTATATATCTCCATATACCCTAAAAACATCCGAGAGCACAATAGATCGGGAGTTCCGCCGCCAGAAGCCTTCATAGCCACCGAAAACCAATCTAGACCCGTTCCGGCACCCTGCCGGAGGGGGAATCCATCTTCGGTGGCCATCTTCATCATCCCGGTGCTCTCCATGACGAGGAGGGAGTAGTTCTCCCTCGGGGCTGAGGGTATGTACCAATAGCTATGTGTTTGATCTCTCTCTCTCTCTCTCTCGTGTTCTTGAGGTGGTACGATCTTGATGTATCGCGAGCTTTGCTATTATATTTGGATCTCATGTTTCTTCTCCCCCTCTACTCTGTTGTAATGGATTGAGTTTCCCCTTTGAAGTTATCTTATCGGATTGAGTCTTTCAAGATTTGAGAACACTTGATGTATGTCTTGCCATGCGTATCTGTGGTGACAATGGGATATCACGTGATTCACTTGATGTATGTTGGAGTGACTCGTCGTGATTCTCCGGTAGAAACTTTGGGGCACTTTTTGAGGTTCTATGTGTTGGTTGAATAGATGAATATGAGATTGTGTGATGCATATCGTATAATCATACCCACGGATACTTGAGGTGACATTGGAGTATCTAGGTGACATTAGGGTTTTGATTGATTTGTGTCTTAAGGTGTTATTCTAGTACGAACTCTAGGGCTGTTTGTGACACTTATAGGAATAGCCCAACGGATTGATTGGAAAGAATAACTTTGAGGTGGTTTCGTACCCTACCATAATCTCTTCGTTCGTTCTCCGCTATTAGTGATGTTGGAGTGACTCTTTGTTGCATGTTGAGGGATAGTTATGTGATCCAATTACGCTATTATTGTTGAGAGGACTTGCACTAGTGAAAGTATGAACCCTAGGCCTTGTTTACTATCATTGCAATATCGTTTACACTCACTTTTACCATTAGTTACCTTGCTGTTTTTATAATTTCAGATTACAAATACCTTTATCTACCATCCATATTGCACTTGTATCACCATCTCTTCGCCGAACTAGTGCACCTATACAATTTACCATTGTATTGGGTGTGTTGGGGACACAAGAGACTCTTTGTTATTTGGTTGCAGGGTTGCTTGAGAGAGACCATCTTCATCCTACGCCTCCTACGGATTGATAAACCTTAGGTCATCCACTTGAGGGAAATTTGCTACTGTCCTACAAACCTCTGCACTTGGAGGCCCAACAACGTCTACAAGAAGAAGGTTGTATAGTAGACATCAAGCTCTTTTCTGGTGTCGTTGCCAGGGAGGTGAGTGCTTGAAGGTATATCTTTAGATCTTGCAATCGAGTCTTTTAGTTTCTTGTTTTATCACTAGTTTAGTTTATAAAATAAAATTACAAAAAATGGAAATAAGTGTGTCTCATATGCTTCACCTTTTTAATATCTTTCGTGAGTATGATGGAAAGGATAATTGTGCTCAAGTGCTAGAAGAAGAAATCTATAAAATGTTCCACACTAAATATTTGAATGATGAGCATGATTGCAATGTTGTTAGTGTGAATTCCTTGAATATCCATGATGCTAATGATATGTAGAGCCACAAGCTTGGGGAAGCTATGTTTGATGAAGATGATATTTTTTGTCCCCCAAGTTTTGATGAGCAAATTTATTATGATGAAAGCATGCCTCCTATCTATGATGATTATTGTGATGACATGTATGCTTTAAAGAATAATGATAACCATGAAACTTGTCATCTTGATCTTAATTTTCAATCACATGATAGTTATTTTGTTGAGTTTGCTCCCACTATTATTCATGAGAAGAATCTTGCCTATGTGGAGAGTAGTAAATTTTCTATGCTTGTAGATCATGAAAAGAATGCTTTAGGTGTTGGTTATTGTCGGATTTCGGGTTCCGGCAGACCCTTGAGGTTCGAACACTGGGGTGCGCGCGGAGATCTCTCCCCTACCGATCTACGTCTGATCCTCTCGTGCGAACTAAGATGAAAATGATGAACAACACAAGAGACACGAGGGTTATACTGGTTCGGGCCACCGTTGTGGTGTAATACCCTACTCCAGTGTGTGGTGTGGTGGATTGCCTCTGGGGCTGATGATGGACAGTACAAGGGAAGAACAGCCTCGTGAGGGGTGTTCTTGAGCAGCTGCAGTGTGTTCTACTTAGTCTCTACAGGGTTTTCCCTCCCCTTTTCTTTGTGGAGGCTAGCTCTCTTTATAGAGGCCCTGGGCCTCTCCCCGAATAATTGAGCGGGAAGGGCGCAAATAATTGGCCATTTTGAAGGGGAACATCTAGTACAAGTTATCCTGACCAAAGGTGGTCTTCGGCTGCCAAAAGCACTGGTGATGACGCCATCTTGGGCTCCACGGTGACCTCCGTCCGGCCGTCCGGCTGGTCTTGGTCTCGTTGCACCAGAATGGTAACCTTTGCTTGATACCTTGGCCCGTGCTTGCCCCCTTTGCACCATAGGGGAAACAAGGACCCTGCGCAGGACGACACCCGCCTGGCGCCCGCCTGGCCTTGATCGTCATGGCTTGCGTCATGGGATCCTCGCGAGGTACCCTTGCATTGATCTCTCCGCCTCCTCGCGAGCCTGCCTGATGAGGCCACTCTTGAGGAAGCTTCCTTTTGTGTGCCCCGCGAGGCTTGGACCCTCGCGAGGGTCTTGATCTTGGGCTGATGAAGATGGGCCGCACTGGGCCCCCACGTGAGCCACGTCGCAGACCGCAGGCAGGCAAGTCTGGGGACCCCCGTTCCCAGAATGCCGACAGTAGCCCCCGGGCCCAAGGTGCGTGTGGGCTTAGCTTAGCAGAGAAGCGAAGGGGCAAGCACGAAGCGTCGTGGTCCCTAACAGCCTGCGACCTTGGGCGCCGCGTGGCGGTTGATTGGACATGGGCGTCTGCACTTCCCACGACGCCTCGACAACTGGATGGCTTGACAAGTCCCTGCATGCAGAGATATGGGTCATGATTACCTGAGGTCATGGTGCTCGGCAGTTGGCCTTCCCCGGCTATAAGTATGGGGCTGTGTGAGCTTCCTCAGTTCACCCCTTTCTGCTACTCCCTTCTTCTTCTTGGCCACTCGCCACACTCATGGCTCCGAAGAGATTCTCGGCCGCAGAGAAGGGAAAGGCCCGCCAGGCAGGGCCCGACCCCCCCCCCTCCCGGCCAGGCGCGGCCGGGGTCGTCCTCGCAAGCATCCCGCGGTCCTCGTAGCGGCTTCCCGCGGCCACGGAGGCGGTTCCCTGCGCGGTGGTGAGCGCTCGGCTGCCGAGGGGAGACATGTCATGACCGCACGGCCCCCCAGGCCGTGCTTTCGCTCGGCGGAGGTGCTGCCGGAGTTCGTTGTGTGGTCGGCGGACCCGACCAGCACCTGGCTCCAGCTCCCCTGCTTCTTCGTAGGTGAGCTGCCGGCCAGCGCCCGGTGCGGCTTCTGGCTCCAGGCAGATAGTTGCTGCAGCAGGGCCTTCTAGGCTTCGCTGGAGGTCTCCCCTTCCGGAAATAGGGCCCTGACTCGCGGTTGGCAAACGTTTGCCCGCGCGCGCGGCCTCGGTCGGCGGTGCACCCTGCACTTCAAGTTCGATGGCAACGCCACCCTCTACGTGAGGGTGTTTGGGGAAGATGGTCGCCGCGCTGGGTGCTGCCCCGAAGATGGTGACCGCGGCCGCCTGCCCAGCCCCGGCACCGACCAGGATGAAGACAGCGCCAGGCATGCCGTCGGCGGTGCTCGGGGCTTGCCAAGTTTCGGCGACTCTCCCTCAGGCAGCAGCTCCTCCAGCGGTGGCCGCGACCAGCCCCCGTGCCGTCGCGCCCGCCTGGGTGAAGGCAGCGGGTCCACCCACCGCCGCGCCCTGGTGAAGCGAGAGGAGGCGTCCGCCTGAACCCCAAGATCAGCTCGAGCTTTTGCTATAGGTTGGTGTTGGACAGGTCGTGTCCATTTTGTTTCCTTCCTTTCCTACGTAAGAAGAAGGTAGTATAGGGCCCCGTGGGGGCGTGTTAGAACTGTTGATGTCAAGTGTCGCATTGCTTTTGCCATTTCTGCGCTATGTTTCCGTGCTGCGAGTCCATGTGCGGGAGTCATTTGAGCTTGGTGGAGCTTGACGCGGCCCTCGCCCCCGGAGGCTGAGGCCTGGCCGTGCGCTTCATGCCCTGCAAGGATTAGTTGAGGGGTAACCTTTGGTCCCGGCAGGGGGGGCGATCATCCTAGGTCCTGCATTTGTGTCGCGATGCCCGTGAGGCATGGACTGGGAGGGGTGCTCCCGCAGAGGACTCAGACAGGAAAGCTTCAGACGATCGGGGCAGAAGACGCTCGCGAGGGCGCCCGCGAACATCCCTTGCGAGACTTGTGCGAGAGAAAACGAGGCGAGTGGATGAAAAAGACAGAGAGTCACAAGCCAGGAACGCCAACAACTCCAATAAGACTTCAAACGGGAATAAACACGCCAACTACAGAAAGCAAATGAAAAAGCCGCGTCCGGCACCTATTCTAGTCTTCGACGTCTTCTCACCAGCACGGAGCTAAGTGCTGCCACTGGGCGTGGGCGGGAGCCCCTGAGGCCCAAGGGCGGCACTCCAGAGACTCCGGGGCGTGTACAGCCCCACTCATTATTACGTGAGAGTGTCACGGGCGGCGAGCTTCACAGGCGTTTGCCTTCTTCACAGGCACCGGGCCTTTCCCTAAACGCGATAGCTTCACAGTCGTTTGTCTTCTTCACAGGCACCGGGCCTTTCCCAAAACGTGATAGCTTCACAGGCATTGGCCTCCTTCACATGCACCGGGCCTTTCGCAAAACGCGATAGCTTCATAGGCATTGGCCTTCTTCACAGGCACCGGGCCTTTCCCAAAACGCGATAGCTTCACAGGCATTGGCCTTCTCACAGGCACCGGGCCTTTCCCAAAATGCGATAGCTTCACAGGCATTGGCCTTCTTCACAGGCACTGGGCCTTTCCTAGGCGCTAGGCCTCACTCAGGGGTAGAACATCCGGAGATGTTGAATGTTCCATGCATTCTAGATGGGTACTTCCTCCAGAGTCTCCAAGCGCGCGGAGCCAGGCCTGGAAACATGAATAACCTTGAATGGGCCCTCCCACATGGGAGAGAGCTTGTGCAGCCCCTTCCTAGAGAGAACCCGTCTGAGCACGAGATCCCCTACCTCAAGGGTCCTAGGGCGGATGTTGCGGCAGTGGTATCGTCGTAGCGGCTGTTGATACCTTGCCACTCGCAGTGCGGCTCCCCCGCATGGCGTCCTGCTGAGCCTCGTCGAATGCCAGGACCCGTGCGGAGCGACACTGACCTCGTGAGGGAGAACAGCCTCCGCTCCGTAGACGAGGAAGAACAGGGTCTTGCCAGTCCGCTTGGTCGCTGTCGTGCGGATTGACCATAGCACGGACTGGAGCTCGTTGTACCAGCCCCTGCCACAGGCCTCCAGCTTCTTCTTGAAGGTCCTGGCTTTGAGGCCCCTCAGGACCTCGGCGTTGGCTCGTTCAGCCTGGCCATTGCTCCGGGGGTGTGCTACCGAAGCATAGCATATCTGTGTTCCAAGGTTAGCACAGTATGTTTTGAAGAGATTACTGGTGAATTGCGAACCGTTGTCAGTGATGATGCGGTTAGGTACCCCAAACCGGCTCACGAGGCCCTTGATGAACTTGACTGCCGATCCTGCCGGGATTGTGCGGACAACTTCCACCTCGGCCCACTTGGTGAACTTGTCCACATCGACATAGAGGTAGCGATAGCCCCCTGGCGCCCGAGGGAACGGGCCCAGAATGTCCAACACCCACACTGCGAACGGCCATGAGAGGGGTATGGTCTGCAGACCCCCCGCAGGCTGATGGATCTGTTTAGCGTGAAACTGGCAGGCCTCGCAAGCCTTCACCAGCTCAACGGCGTCATTCAGTGCTGTGGGCCAGTAGAACCCGCTGTGGAATGCCTTGCCGACGAGGGTTCGCAATGACGAGTGGTGCCCGCAGTCTTCGCTGTGTACGTCTGCCAGCAGTTCCTTTCCTTGCTCCCTGGAAATTCAATGTAGGGACACGTCATTTGGCCGCTTCCTGTAGAGCTCGCCATCCTGGATGCAATAAGTCGTGGCCTGCCATGCCACACGCTCCGCCTCCTCCTCGTTCTCCGGCAGAATCCCTTGCATCAGGTAGTCTTTGAGCTCTGGGATCCAACATCCCTCCTGAGGCTCCAACGCCAGGAGCAGGCATGCCCCTGAGGCCGGGCCGCACACCGGAGCTCCCGAGGCAGGCGGCTGAGGAGGCTCCTCTGTTGGTTGCACCGTGCCCGATAGAGACGGCACTGCCGAGGGCTTGAAGAGCCGCTCCTCGAAGATGCCAGGTTCCTGCGGCAGCCGCTAGACTCCCTCTTGGCAATGTCGTCGGCCTCCTGGTTGGTGCCGCGAGGCACATGCTGCAGCTCCAGCCCCAGAACTGTTTCTCCATCCTGCGGACTTCAGCGAGGTAAGATTCCATGTGCTCGTCCTTTGGCTCGTATATCTTGTTGGAGAAGTTGACGAGGAGCTGTGAATCGCCCTTGATGGTGAGGCGCTTTACCCCTAAAGTGATCGCGGCTTTCAAGCATGCTATCAGGCCTTCGTACTCTGCTATATTGTTGGAGACCTTCTCTCCGTGCTAGAAGCAGAGTTCCACGGCGTAATAGAGTTTGTCCTGAGTGGGGGATACGAGCACCACGCCAGCTCCCGCGCCATGTCGGGAGAACGCCCCATCGAAGTACATGACCCAGCCGTCCGGCGCTTCGCTTCCTGGGGAAAGTGACCGGTCTTCGCCTGCCTCGAGACCCGGTGCTTCTGCCCATTTTGCCACGAAATCCGCAAGTGCGGCTCCCTTGATGACCCTGGTCGTACTGAATTCTAGCTGAAATGCTTGTAGTTCGATGTTCCATTCAGCGACCCTTACAGCTGAGTTGGGGCTCCTGAGTACCCTCTCCAAGGGGTATGCCGAGACGACCTTGATGGGGTGGCCTTGGAAGTAGTGCTGCAGCTTGCATGAGGCAACCAATAGCGCGAGGAGGAGCTTTTGAGGCATGGGGTACCGCGCCCTCGCGTCCCGTAGCACTGTGCCGACGAAATACATGGGGTTCTCGACGAGGTTGAGGGTACTGACGCAGCTTGCGTCCTCCAGGGGTCGAGGCGTCTCCTGAGGCAACGGAGCCCCCAGCTCTTGATCGTTCGAAGGGGCCTCCCCTGCCCCGGGTGTGCCCTCCTGCCGCGGCTGCCCCTCTCTGGCTGTGGTCACGGTCCTCGCGAGGCCCTCCTGGCCTCGCTCTACTTCAGCCTGGTCAGTCGAGGCGGCCTTGGCCCGGCGCTCCTCCCTGACCGCCACCAGAGCTGCACTAGCGGAGTAGGGCGTGGCCGCAAGGTAGAGCGCCAGGGGCTCCTGAGGGCGAGGGGCTACCATCACCGGTGGGCTGGTAAGGTACCTCTTGAGTTCTTGGAACACCTTGTCGGCCTCTTCAGTCCATTCGAAGGGGCCTTTCTCCTTCATAAGCTTGAAGAAGGGCAGTGCTCGCTCCCCTAGCTTGGATATGAAGCGCCCTAGCGCGGTTACACGCCCGGTGAGCTTCTGCATCTCCCTGAGGGTCTTCGGCGGGCTCATGTCCTCAACCGCCTTGACCTTCTCCGGGTTGGCCTCTATGCCTCTATGGGATACTAGGAAGCCCAGGAGCTTGCCCGAGGGGACTCCAAACACGCATTTCTCCGGGTTGAGCCGTAGATCCACTTCGTTGTGGCTCGCAAAGGTTTCCTCCAGGTCCTGTATCAGGGTTTTTGCCTCCCGAGACTTCACCATGATGTCGTCGATGTAAGCCTCAGCATTCCTCCCGAGCTGCCGGCCTAAAGCAATGTGCATCAGCTGCTGAAAGGTTGCGACTGCGTTGTGCAACCCAAATGGCATGCACGTATAGCAGTACACCCCACACAGGGTTAGGAAAGCAGTCTTCTCCATGTCTTCCACCACCATCTTAATCTGGTGATAGCCCGAGAAGGCATCCAGGAAGCACAATAGGTCACACTCTGCGGTGGATTCGACTATCTGGTCAATGCAGTGGAGCGGAAACGGGTCCTGCGGGCAGGCTTTGTTGAGGTTGGTGAAGTCGACACACATGCGCTCCTTCCCCCCTTCTTTGGCACGACAACAGGATTAGCCAACCAATCGGGGTAGCGGACCTCGCGGATAACCCCTGCCGCTTCCAGTTTCCGGGTCTCTTGAATGATGAAAGCCTGTTTCTTAGTAGACTGCCTCCTTGCCTTCTGCTTCACGGGGCGTACGTTGGGGCACACGTTGAGGTGATGCTTGATCACACCTCTCGGGACTCCTGCTAACTGATCAGGTTCCCACGCGAACACCTTCTTGTTCGCGCGCAGGAATCCGATCAGGGCCTTCTCCTGTTCGGGCTCGAGGTTGGCCCCTATGGTGAAGGTGGCGCCGATGGTCCCGTCCTCGTCGACCGGTACTTGCTTGGTTTCCGCCTTGTCCTGGGTGAACAACTACTTCTTTTTAGCCGGCGCAGCCCCCTTGGGCTCAAGGGCGTCGGTGCTGGTGGGCTGTGCCACCGCGGCCGCCTTGAAGGCGACTTGGAGCACCTGCAGCGCATCCCTCGCGTCTCCTGGCACGGTGAGGACGCCGCTGCTCCCAGGCATCTTCATGAGGTTGTACGCCGGGTGAGTTGCCGCCATGAACCGGGCCAAGCCCAGGTAGCCGAGGATGGCGTTGTAGGGGAACCCGATGGGGGCGATGTCGAAGTCGATCAGCTCTGTGCGGAAGTTGTCGTAGGTGCCGAAGGTCACTGGGAGGCGGATCTGCCCCAAGGAGGCGGCGGAACTGGCTCCGACGTCTGAGAAGGGCCTGCTGGGCTGGAGCGGCTCCGGTGGCACGTGAAGGAGGCTGAAGGCCTCCACCGAGAGCACGTTGAGGCCGGCACCACCATCGATGAGGGTCCTGGTGACGGCCACTTGGCAGATGGTGGGGGTGCACAACATTGGGAGTGCGCCCGAACCGGAGGGGTTGAAGGGGTGATCATCCACGCCGAAAGTCAGATCGGCCTCAGGCGCCGCCCAGCCCCGGGGGGCCTCTTGGCGCTTGGATGCAGCGCTGATCTGACGGGTGAATGGCTTGACGTGGTGGCTCGAGGGTGGTGCTTGGGTACCACCCAGGAGAGCCGCGACGACGGGCGGCACTGGCGCGGCGAAACGAGCGAGGAAGAGGTCGCGTAGCTCCTCCCAAGAGGTCACAGAAGCTATCGGTAGGTGGAGGAGCCACATGCGTGGGACACCGGTGAGGACCATGGGCAACCAGTTGGGCATCACCCGGTCGTCGCCCCCGGCCTTGAGGACGGCGTCCTCATACGCCAGCAGGAAAACCAGCGGGTCCGTTGCGCTGCCGTAACGCGGCGGCATCTCGGGCTTGAACTTGCGCGGCCACTGCACCCGTCGCAAGGCGGGGGCCAAGGCCTGGAGCCCCCTGGCCCCAGCGCCGGCATCTGCTGCCGGAGCGGGCGGCGCGTTGTCCGCCATGAGGACGGAACGCCGTGTTGGTGGAGAGCGGCCGTCAGGAGGGAACTCCGGCGCACCCCTACCTGGCGCGCCAAATGTCGGATTTCGGGTTCCGGCAGACCCTTGAGGTTCAAACACTGGGGTGCGCACGGAGATCTCTCCCCTACCGATCTACGTCTGATCCTCCCGTGTGAACTAAGACGAAAATGATGAACAACACAAGAGACACGAGGTTTATACTGGTTCGGACCACCGTTGTGGTGTAATACCCTATCCAGTGTGTGGTGTGGTGGATTGCCTTTGGGGCTGATGATGGACAGTACAAGGGAAGAACAGCCTCGCGAGGGGTGTTCTTGAGCTGGTGCGATGTGTTCTACTTAGTCTCTACTGGGTTTTTCCCTCCCCTTTTCTTTGTGGAGGCTAGCTCTCTTTATAGAGGCCCTGGGCCTCTCCCTGAATAATTGAGCGGGAAGGGCGCCAATAATTGGCCATTTTGAAGGAGAACATCTAGTACAAGTTATCCTGACCAAAGGTGGTCTTCGGCTACCAAAAGCACTGGTGATGACGCCGTCTTGGGCTCCACGGTGACCTCCGTCCGGCCGTCCTGCTGGTCTTGGTCTCGTTGCACCGGAATGGTAACCTTTGCCTGATACCTTGGCCTGTGCTTGCCCCCTTTGCACCAAAGGGGAAACAAGGACCCTGCGCGGGCCGCCGCCCGCCTGGCCTTGATCGTCATGGCTTGTATCATGGGATCCTCGCGAGGTACCCTTGCATTGATCTCTCCGCCTCATCGCGAGCTTGCTTGATGAGGCCGCTCTTGAGGAAGCTTCCTGTCGTCCACCCCGCGAGGCTTGGCCCCTCACGAGGGTCTTGAGCTTGGGCTGATGAAGATGGGCCGCACTGGGCCCCCACCTGAGCCACGCCGCAGGCAGGCAAGTCTGGGGACCCCCGTTCCCAGAACGCCGGTAGTTATATTGTTGAATTCATTCATGATGCTACTGAAAATTATTATGAGGTAGGAATATATGCTTGTAGGAATTGCAATAATATCAAGTTTCCTCTCTATGTGCTTAAAGTTTTGAAGTTATGCTTGTTTTACTTTCCTATGCAAGTTGATTATTGCTCCCATAAGTTGTTTTCTCACAAAATCCCTATGCATATGAAGTATGTTAGACTTAAATGTGCTAGTCTTATTCTTCATGATGCTCTCTTTATGTTACAATTCTTATCCTTCATGTGAGCATCATTGAAATCATCGTGCCTAGCTAGGGGCGTTAAAACGATAGCGCTTGTTGGGAGGCAACCCAACTTTATTTTTGTTCCTTACTTTTTGTTCCTATTTAGTAATAACTAATTCATCTAGCCTCTGTTTAGATGTGGTTTTATGTGTTTGATTAGTGTTTGTGCCAAGTAGAACCTTTGGGAAGACTTGGGTGAAGTCTTTATGATCATGCTGTAAAAAAACAGAAACTTTAGCGCTCACAAGAACTGCTGCCATTTTTATTTGGAGAGTGATATTTAGTTAATTCTTTTAGAAGATGATTAATAGATAAATTCCTCCGGTCCAGCAATTTATTTGAGAATTTTATGAGTTACAGAAGTATACGTTTGATCCAGATTACTAGAGACTGTTCTGTTTTTGACAGGTTCTGTTTTTCGTGTATTGTTTGCTTATTTTGATGAATCTATGGCTAGTAAAATAGTTTATAAACCATAGAGAAGTTGGAATACAGTAGATATAACACCAATATAAATAAAGAATGAGTTCATTACAGTACCTTGAAGTAGTGTTTTCTTTTCTTTCGCTAACGGAGCTTACGAGTTTTCTGTTAAGTTTTGTGTTGTGAAGTTTTCAAGTTTTGGGTAAGGATTCGACTATGGAATAAGGAGTGGAAAGAGTCAAGGACAACCAAAATCCTATGCTTGGGGATGCCCCAGAAGGCATCCCCTCTTTCGTCTTCATTCATCGGTAACTTTACTTGGAGCTATATTTTTATTCGCCACATGATATGTGTTTTGCTTGGAGCGTCATTTTATTTCATTATGTTTTGCTTGCTGTTTGAATAAAATACCAAGATCTGAAAATCTTAAATGTTAGAGAGTCTTCACATAGTTGCATAATTATTCGACTACTCATTGATCTTCGCTTATATCTTTCAGAGTACTTTGTCATTTGCTCTAGTGCTTCACTTATATCTTTTTAGAGCACGGTGGTGGTATAGAAATAGATGAACTCTCATGCTTCACTTATATCATTTTGAGAGTCTTAAATAGCATGGTAATTTTCTTAAAATCCTAATATGCTAGGTATACAAGATTAATAATAAAATTCTCTTATGAGTGTTTTGAATACTAAGAGAAGTTTGATGCTTGATGATTGTTTAGAGATATGGAGGTAATAATATCAAAGTCGTGCTAGTTGAGTAGTTGTGAAATTGATAAATGCTTGTGTTGAAGTTTGCAAGTCCCGTAGCATGCACGTATGGTAAACGTTGTGTAAAAAATTTGAAACATGAGGTGTTATTTGATTGTCCTCCTTATGAGTGGCGGTCGGGGACGAGCGATGGTCTTTTCCTACCAATCTATCCCCCTAGGACCATGCGCGTAGTGCAGAGGTTTTTGATGACTTGTAGATTTTTGCAATAAGTATGTGAGTTCTTTATGACTAATTTTGAGTCCATGGATTATATGCACTCTCACCCTTCCATCCATGCTAGCCTCTTCGGTACCGTGCATTGCCCTTTCTCACATTGAGAGTTGGCACAAACTTCGCCGGTGCATCCAAACCCTGTGATATGATATGCTCTATCACACATAAACCTCCTTATATCTTCCTCAAAACAGCCACCATACCTACCTATTATGGCATTTCCATAGCCATTCCGAGATATATTGCCATGCAACTTTCCATCATTCCGTTCATCATGACACATTCATCATTGTCATATTGCTTAGCATGATCATGTAGTTGACATAGTATTTGTGGCAAAGCCACCATTCATAATTCTTTCATACATGTCACTCTTGGTTCATTGCATATCCCGGTACACCGCCGGAGGCATTTATATAGAGTCATCTTTGTTCTAGTATCGAGTTGTAATCATTGAGTTGTAAATAAATAGAAGTGTGATGATCATCATTATTAGAGCATTGTCCCAAGTGAGGAATAAATAAATAAAAGGCCATAAAAAGAGAAGGCTCAAAAAAATAAAGAAATGCCATAAAAAAGAGAAGGCCCAAAAAAAGAGAAAGGCCATAAAAAATAAAAGGCCCAAAAAAATGAGAGAAAAAGAGAGAAGGGACAATGTTACTATCCTTTTACCACACTTGTGCTTCAAAGTAGCACCATGATCTTCATGATAGAGAGCCTCTTATTTTGTCACTTTCATATACTAGTGGGAATTTTTCATTATAGAACTTGGCTTGTATATTCCAACAATGGGCCTCCTCAAGTGCCCTAGGTCTTCATGAGCAAGCAAGTTGGATGTACACCCACTAGTTTCTTTTGTTGAGATTTCATACATTTATAGCTCTAGTGCATCCGTTGCATGGCAATCCCTACTCCTTGCATTAACATCAATCGGTGGGCATCTCCATAGCCCATTGATTAGCCTCGTTGATGTGAGACTTTCTCCTTTTTTGTCTTCTCCACATAACCCCCTCATTATATTCTATTCCACCCATAGTGCTATATCCATGGCTCGCGCTCATGTATTGCGTGAAAGTTTATGAGTTTGAGATTACTAAAGTATGAAACAATTGCTTGGCTTGTCATCGGGGTTGTGCATGATGAGAGCATTCTTGTGTGACGAAAATGAAACATGACTAAACCATATGATTTTGTAGGGATGAACTTTCTTTGGCCATGTTATTTTGAGAAGACATGATTGCTTAGTTAGTATGCTTGAAGTATTATTATTTCTATGTCATTATGAACTTTTGTCTTGAATCTTTCGGATCTGAATATTCATACCACAATTAAGAAGAATCACATTGAAATTATGCCAAGTAGCACTCCGCATCAAAAATTCAGTTTTTATCATTTACCTACTCGAGGATGAGCAGGAATTAAGCTTGGGGATGCTGATACGTCTCCAACGTATCTATAATTTTTGATTGCTCCATGCTATATTATTTACTGTTTTGAATGTTGATGGGCTTTATTATACACTTTTATATCATTTTTGGGACTAACCTATTAACCCAGAGCCCAGTGCCAGTTTCTGTTTTTACCCTGTTTTAGGGTTTCGAAGAAAAGGAAAATCAATCGGAGTCCAATTGACCTCAAACTTCATGGAACTCTTTTTTGGAAGGAAAGAAGCCTAGAAGACTTGGAGTGCACGTCGGGGGATCTGCGAGGAGGTCACGAGGCAGGGGGCGCGCCCACCCCCCTGGGCGCGCCCTCCATCCTCGTGAGCCCCTCGTGGCCCCCCTGACGTACTTCTTCTGCCAATATATCTACATATACCCTAAAAACATCCAAGAGCACAACAGATTGGGAGTTCCGCCGCCAGAAGCCTCCGTAGCCACCGAAAACCAATCTAGACCCGTTCCGGCACCCTGCCGGAGGGGGAATCCACCTCCGGTGGCCATCTTCATCATCTCGGTGCTCTCCATGATGAGGAGGGAGTAGTTCTCCCTCGGGGCTGAGGGTATGTACCAGTAGCTATGTGTTTGATCTCTCTCTCTCTCTCTCTCTCTCTCTCTCTCTCTCTCGTGTTCTTGAGGTGGTACGATCTTGATGTATCGCGAGCTTTGCTATTATAGTTGGATCTTATGTTTCTTCTCCCCCTCTACTCTCTTGTAATGGATTGAGTTTTCCCTTTGAAGTTATCTTATCGGATTGAGTCTTTAAAGATTTGAGAACACTTGATGTATGTCTTGTCGTGCGTATCTGTGGTGACAGTAGGATATCACGTGATTCACTTGATGTATGTTTTGGTGATCAACTTGCGGGTTCCGCCCATGAACCTATGCATGCATCTCCCACCGCGACCGAGAGCTTCTCGCCGCCGTGCCATGTCGTTGCCGTGGCCAGGGCCATCCCAGCGTGCGCCTGAGCGCGTCACCATGTTCGCCGCCCTCCCAGGAGCCCGCAGCGCCCTTCGGTCTCTCTTCTAGTGCTCTATAGCGCCACCCCAGGATTGCCCGAGCTGCTGCCGCCGTCAAACCTCGTCGCCGACCACTTTTCCGGCCACCCCAGCACCTGTCACCGCCACCACTAGATGCGCGCCACTGCGCGCGTTCGAATGCAACAAACCACGGCCGAAACGATGCCATGTGGCTCGTTTCCGAGCCCTCCGCCGCGTCTGGACTCGCCGGCGGCTAAACGCCGGCGACCGCTGACCCGATGACCGGCGTGGGTTGACCCCACTGCCCGGTTTGACCCCCCCTCTCTCTCACTGACCTGCGGGCCCGCCCGGCTAATTAGGCTAGGATTAGTGTTAACTAAATATTAGTTAGTTTAATAGACACTGACAATGGGCCCCAGGCCACTAACTAAATTAGATTAGTTAGGTTAGTCACTGACGGATGGGACCCACTGGCCAGGTTTGACCTGGACCAGCCACGTTGACCTGCTGACGTCACTAATACGTCATGCTGACGCAGTATTTGTTTCTGGAATTAAAATAAATCAAAAATGATTTATAAATTTCAGATAATAACCAAAACTTCTAAAAATCATAGAAAATTAACCGTAACTCCAAATTAAATAATTTATATATGAAAAATTATCAGAAAAATTCAAGGAATCCATCTGTACCATTTTCATGCATGTTAGAACAACTTATAGCTGCTGTTTAGCACAAATCAATTAAATGGCATTTGAATAATCACATATGGAGTTTAAATTTGAATCTTGGATTCAAACCAACTTCATTTAATCTGGTATTAGGTGCATTAGCCCAAAACACATTCATATTGCCATGTCATAGCATGCATCATATTGTGCATTGCATTGATCGTGTTTTTCTGTATTTACCGGTATCTGTCCCCTCTCGATAGACGTGATACCGATGATGTGATCGTTGACACTGATGAAGACTCAATGTTATCTTCAGAAGTGCCAGGCAAGCAAAACCCCCTTGTTCATTCCGATACAATCCTACTCTCTCGCTCCTGCTCTATTTTACTGCATTAGGACAACACCGATTCATCTGTTACTTGCTGCGGTAGCTGAACCCCTTTGTCCTTTGCATGACCTGTCATTGCCACAGTAAATAGATGAAACCCACTAGCATGAGTAGGAGTTGTTTGAGCCCTGATGTGCCTACTCATTCATGTTTGTTTGTCATGCCTGCTATTGCTTAGAGTTGAGTCAGGTCTGATTCATCGGGGATGAATCAGAGGTGTGTGAACATGTCCGACTGTGTGTGAGCTAAGTGTGTGAACACGATTTGGTAAAGGTAGCGGTGAGAGGCCATGTAGGAGTACATGGTGGGTTGTCTCATTGCAGCCGTCCTCAGGAACTGAGTTCTGTGTTTGTGATCCATGATTCAGCTACTACCACGCATTGGGCCCGAAACCAATGGACCCTCTCGGCTTCTTGATCACCCTTGTCCTCTGTCCAGGAGTTGCAAGTAGTTTCTGGTGTTTGTAGTATGCTGGAGGCCGTGGGCAGCGCTGACCGTAGGGGTGGGCTGTGATGCGGTAGGCACGTGGCACGGTGTACCGGGCGCCCGTTTGGTGTCTCGGGAACCCTGTTCACATCGTTTGGGGCTGTGAGCGAAACTCCGGCCGGATCTCCTCATGGATGGAACCCGAATAGGCGATAAACCTGGACTAGAGACTCGAGTGTTTAGGCAGGCCGTGGCCGACACCCACGTTGGGCTTCCGCTTGAAGGTTGCCGAGTACATGTCGTGTAAACGGCGGTAAGTGGTGAGAGCGTGTGTGAAGAAGTACACCCCTGCAGGGTTAACCTAATCTATTCGAATAGCCGTGTCCGCGGAAAAGGACTTCTGGGTTGCTTATATCAGTTCATAGACAAGTGAAAGTGGATACTCTAAAATACGCAAGATAAGCGTGAGTGCTATGGATGGCGTTCTCGTAGGGAGACGGGAGCGGTTCCATAGTGGTGTATTGATATGGTGAATATGTGGACTCGTGTGCGCCACCTCAAAGAGTTACATTGCAGTCGTAGTTTAGGATAGCCACCGAGTCAAAGCTGGCTTGCTGCAGTTAAACCCCACCATCCCTTTGTTGATAATGATGCATATGTAGATAGTTCTGATGTAAGTCTTGCTGGGTACATTTGTACTCACGTTTGCCTATTTTATGTTTTTGCAGAGAGACTTCAGTCTCACTAGTATTTCCGCGTGGTCTTCGACGTTTAGCTTGTTACCTCAGCTACGATCTTGTGCCTCGGCAGGATTTGGTAGATAGTCAGGCTTCTCAGCCTTTTTCATTTATAGATGTCTGTACTCAGACATGATAGCTTCCGCTTGTGCTTGACTTGTATGCTCTGATTGTTGGGTCATGAGACCCATGTTTGTAATGTCTCGCTCCTCGGAGCCTATTGAATAAACTACTTGAGTCGTAGAGTCATGTTGTGATGCCATGTTGTATTTGCACATATCGAGCATATTGTGTGTATGTTATTGAAATGCTTGGTATGTGTGGGATCTGACCATCTAGTTGTTTATCTTTAGTAGCCTCTCTTACGGGGAAATGTCTCCTAGTGTTTCCACCGAGCCATGGTAGCTTGCTACTGCTCCGGAACACTTAGGCTGGCCGGCATGTGTCCTTCTTCGTTCCTGTGTCTGTCCCTTCGGGGAAATGTCACGCGATGAATACCGGAGTCCTGTTAGCCCGCTACAGCCCGGTTCACCGGAGTCCTGCTAGCCCAGTGCTACAGCCTGGATTCACTCGCTGATGACCGACACGTTCGATGCTGGGTCATGGATGCCTGTCCCTGTAAGTCTGTGCCGCTTGGGTTTACGACTAGCCATGTCAGCCCGGGCTCCTTATCATATGGATGCTAGCGACACTGTCATATACGTGTGCTAAAAGGCGCAAACGGTCCCGGGCAAAGGTAAGGCGACACCCGTGGGAATACCGTGCGTGAGGCCGCAAAGTGATATGAGGTGTTACATGCTAGATCGATGTGGCATTGAGTCGGGGTCCTGACAGCGTTGGTATCAGAGCTTGACTGCCTGTAGGATTACCAAGCCAAACTGGTCGAAGTTGAGTCTAGAAATTCTTTAGTTATATAAGGGAATTGATTGTGGGATGGAACGTAAGGCTCTTTTTACTCCTTATACCTCACGCCCTTCTGATCTGAGTCATCTTATCTTTCCTGCGGGGATTAAGAACTAGGCTATCTCTTCTTTCTATTAGGATCACGTGTTACTAATCGGTAGACTTATAAGATTGTTGGATTTAAGTCTCAGTTCAGTTCCTACTACTTCCGTATGTTAATTGTTGATCTCGGAACCTTGATATTGTGCTTCTGAGTGGTTATGCCACCATTTTTTGTGATTGTCTCAAATCTTTTGAGCAATTATAGCCGTTATGCTGTCCGAGTCATCCCAGGTTTCTAAATAGTCCGATGCATTTGCAAATCCCTTCCTTCTGTTTCCGATGTTCCCATGGGCCAGATTAACCACACTAATCGGTGTGTTGAGGTAATTATTGCCTCGACATATATGTTGGAATTATTATTATGACCCTAAGTGCTTAGGGGATCATCTAGTGGTCTAGCCATGATTTGTGTCCTAGTGTGAAGATTCTGGCCTTTATTCTCGGAAGCATCCCGTGATGCTACTTAGTAGTAGGTATTCTATTCCTGGGTTCTGAACCCGAGATTCACTCTACCTACTTCATGTTGATAGTAATTGCTAGTGCCTTTAGGATATTAGTAACCTTTGCGATAGTCCTTGAAGTCCGTGGTATCTTCTTCTTCCAAATACCATGAACTACTTATGGCAGATGTTTATTGGATCAAAAAAAATCACAATTAGAGTACTCTTGAGGAGTTCTCCATTCATAAATCGTGACTCTGCCAGTTCTACCTTTCTGCATGGGTTATCCGGAAGAAATATGTTGAACTTGGTTCGACATACTAATCTATGCATCCACAACTCAGAAAGTTATATGTTCCTTTGAGTTGTTCTCTTTAGTTGCATTCTGACCCTCGTCTATCAATTGATAGTCAAGAGTATGCGTGCGTTCGTTCATCGATGCCTATGACTCTTGTGGTCTGTCAAGCCATTCTATTCCGGAATGACTAGGAGAAACAAACTCCAGTACCTCTTCCATATCTAGGATTGGGTCAAAGTAGTTGTATTCCGCAGATCAAATGCCAATCCAGCTTTTGGTTCTGCTCTACCTTGGAGTATTACATATTTTATATCGAGATTGTTATAGGAATTGCACACCATCCCATGAACTCTTGGTACAGTGACACTTCTTGCCATCACTGTTCATTCCTCGGCCCTCGTGTTGATGCAACCGGAATACCGACAAATGAATTGTGATGTGTGAAATCAATACTGCTAGCAACTATGTTGCTTGGTAGTTAAAGGATAATAATTTTATTCTTAGTATGTTGGTTTTCGAATCATCCTTCTAAGACTGATCGTGCTACCTAGTCCTTATTTCGGTGCACCCTTCGATTGATGAGTTAGGATCTTGTCAAGTCCTCACTCATTTGATCATATCGTCTTGCCCTCAAAAGCAAGATTGTTCTCGAGCTTAGTAACATACCGGTGGTTCGTGACTTTCCAAATATCTTCCTGGAGGTGTTACCGGGTTGTCACCTGACCGCTATGTTGAGTTCGTGATCAAGTTGGTTTCTTGTGAACCACCTTCTCTCCAAGAATCGGTGTTAGATATCCCTGAGCTAGTTGGTTAAGCTAGACAACAACTTGGAGAGTTGGAAGATAAAAGCTTGTCTGACTTAGTTCGTTCCAAAGGGATATTCTTGTGTAGTGTGTGTTGAAGAAAGATGATATCTTCATCGATTGGTCCTTGTGATCAGTTGCTGGACCTATTGTCTTATCAATCCTTTGATTTGAGTGTGGGCTATCGTCAAATCAAATCAGTACCAACGATGCTCGTAATGTTGTCTTATTCGTGGTTGATCCCTCGAGCATACACCATTATATCTTTTGGGTCTGACCAATGCTATCACTTGTTCACTTAACTATGGAATTCCTTTTAAAAGGAAACCCGGATGAATTGTTGTTGAGCCCATTGACAACATCCTTATTCCCTCCATGATTTGTTGAACATTAAGCTAGTGTTGGAAACTTTTGAAAGCATTTCTTCATGCTAGTTCATGAAGCATATGTTCGGATGTAAGAAGTGACTTCCTCCAGTCCATGTGCATTTGATGCAAGTTGCCGCCGTGGATTCGAGAAAGTCAATGTTGTTTCCTTTGGAATCATCCCAAATCAGTCATGCATACGTGCGAAGTATTCTGTGGTTCGGAGACTTGCAACCTCCATTCTATATGGGTCCCTAGCACACCAAGCCACTGATTGATTTGTTCAAGGTTAATAGGTTCTAAGTGCTAGTCCCGAAGGTACCAGACGGATTTGTACAAGACTTCGATATCCTCGATGATGGTTCCCCTCCTGAACTCGGTAGTGTTTTATTATAAGACTACTTTGTGGTCATGCTTGTCTTGGACATCGTGTTCACATGTTGTAGCAGAACCAGCTCATGTTTTGGAGCTTGCTATCGTAGTTCATCTCCCGAGAATCCCGCAACGTCATCTCGTCGATTTGTGTTGCAACTTTCATTTTTTTTCCTAGACTCGATGAGTCTGGAATATCCTGACACCAACCAGATCTGAATCTCAGGCAGATATAATGGTTGGAACATTTCCCAAAAACTATAATATTGGTCCCTCGATAACCGGTAAAGTGGATGTCGTGGCCAACACATCCAGCCGGAAGACCTGTTATTATAATATCTTGATTGAGGAAGTTGGCCACCTCCCCATAGGGATTTCGTAGGATTTACTCCCTAGTTGCCCCTATGGATTTTGAGATCCCGAAGTCCGACCTTTTACTTGATGTCCTAGATACCAGACCATTTCTATGAATGGGTTACACTAGCACATCAAGGAGAACATTAGAAGCGGAGTGCTAAATGTCTCTCGGTCGATCATCCAGATTTTGTTTTCTTGGCCTCGCTAAGGTGTAATCTGAGAAGTGTTATCTTCCTTTGCATCTGCATCATCCATCATCATTCATCGTGGTAGCAAGTTGTGTTGCCAGGATCCTTGACACGGTTGTTGATAAAACCTTGATGATTGTGGAAATGCTCAAGTTCTTGAGAGCACGCACAAGCGCTACGTCTTATCATCGGCACTAGCTGGGATTGCCCCAGATTTCCTCGGTTATGCTATAACCATTCCAACAGTGAATTCACTCTCTATTGTTGGGTTCTTCCCCAGTTACCAGAATCATTCCCAGCATTTGCATTTTGTTCCCAGCTTGCACCGCCAATGTGCCATTCTACCATGGGTCTCTTCCATTTCCGGTGATAAGCAAAATTCATCCATTACGTTGTCTTCAACAAGGTAATCCACATCATCCAAGTCTGAGTATGTCATCCTACTGACCCCCTCCAAACGATCGCTTGGGAATTGCCTTAGGCTGATATAGAGAGTCTCAATGATCTCTATATCAAAGGTAATTCTTTTTGCCACTTAAGGGGATATATCTTCAAGTCACCTTCCCTAAGGTGCATCATTTTGGTGTCATGTCAACTCAACTCCTCGCTACGTTGACAACCGATTACCACCTTCTTAAGTGTGGAATTGTTGTCCACCTAGTGAACCTTCGTCATCCGTTTCTTTCCACCCCTCTTGATGTGTATCTCGTGTCTCAACCCGAGAGATGGTCCTATGTCTCATTCCGTAAGTTAATCTTGAGTTGTTCGATCTCCGAGGAGATCGACCCTTCTAGAGTCTCCTTCTTCCCCCCCCCCCCCCTGTCATGTTGACAGGATTTCTCAGAACAAGACATCAAGACAATGATGGTGAATGAATCAACGTTCAACTGAAGTGCACCCTGGATCGTGAAGATTATACTAGTTTGCGTTACCCCTTCATCTTACCCTACGCCTGAATCTCGAGACGAGATTCTTGTTTAGTGGGGGTGAGTTGTCACATCCCTAGCTGCTGGTAGTGCTCTAGGCTAGCCTCATGTGAGCATCATGTTTTATTTCAAATGAAATTTGAATTGAGGAATTTTCAAAGCCTCAGAAACCTTCTAAAAATGATCAACATTAAAATCTCCTCAAAGAAGTCCAAAAAAATGTTCCTCTTAGTCTCTGAAAATATTGCAAAGAGGTAAAACTCAAAACAATATTTTTGGTATCTCAGAGTTAATTATTTTGGGCCATTTGAATTAATCCAATAACTATTTGCTCTGGATTTATATTTAATATATATTAAATATGACTCCAATAATTCTGGAAGTTTGTGAGTGGCTTTGTATTTATTTTTGGCAAGCCACATAAAAATCTACAGAATTTATTTAAATGATTTAGTTGCTAAATTAAATCAAAACAAACTACAGAAAATAGAAAACAGTAAATAATAAAAAGAGCAAAGCTTACCTGTGCAGCCCACTAGAGCCGGCCCAGCTCCTGTGCTGGTCCAGCACTGTGCGGCCCAGCCCACCGCAGTCGCCACCGTCTTCAACCTCCTGCCAGTAGGCAGGAGGGCGTGTGCCCGACGCGCGCGCGCACGCTCCGGCCACCTCCTGCTTACCTGCTCGCCGCTGGAGGCACCCGAGGGAGCCACGCAGCCCCCGACCCCCTCCCCCTTCTCCCTCTCTCCCGCGTCCTCATTCTCTCCCCAGAACACTCTCCCCCTCCTCTGTTCTCCTCACCGAGCGGAGCCCCTCGCCGCCGCTCGCCATAACCACGGCCACCGGGCCTCCCTCGCTTCCCCGACTAGCCCACAAGCTCCGCCACTCCGTACTCGACCCACCTCACCGATGCCACGCCCTCCAGGAGCCCCCGAAGCGCCGCCCCGACGTTTTCCCCCTCCTCGGACCCGCCGGTCGCCGACGCCCGATTCGCCGGCTCCGGACCGTCCCCGGCCTCGTCCCCGCCTCGAATGGATCCACTGTGAGCCTCCGCTGTTTCTCCTATGCTCGCCCCCTCCGTTCTCGCCCCCTAGCCCCATCTCCCACCGCGACCGAGAGCTTCTCGCCGCCGTGCCATGTCGTTGCCGTGGCCAGGGCCATCCCAGCGTGCGCCTGAGCGCGTCACCATGTTCGCCGCCCTCCCAGGAGCCCGCAGCGCCCTTCGGTCTCTCTTCTAGTGCTCTATAGCGCCACCCCAGGATTGCCCGAGCTGCTGCCGCCGCCAAACCTCGTCGCCGACCACTTTTCCGGCCACCCCAGCACCTGTCACCGCCACCACTAGATGCGCGCCACTGCGCGCGTTCGAATGCAACAAACCACGGCCGAAACGATGCCATGTGGCTCGTTTCTAAGCCCTCCGCCGCGTCTGGACTCGCCGGCGGCTAAACGCCGGCGACCGCTGACCCGATGACCGGCGTGGGTTGACCCCACTGCCCGGTTTGACCCCCCCTCTCTCTCACTGACCTGCGGGCCCGCCCGGCTAATTAGGCTAGGATTAGTGTTAACTAAATATTAGTTAGTTTAATAGACACTGACAATGGGCCCCAGGCCACTAACTAAATTAGATTAGTTAGGTTAGTCACTAACGGATGGGACCCACTGGCCAGGTTTGACCTGGACCAGCCACGTTGACCTGCTGACGTCACTAATACGTCATGCTGACGCAGTATTTGTTTCTGGAATTAAAATAAATCAAAAATGATTTATAAATTTCAGATAATAACCAAAACTTCTAAAAATCATAGAAAATTAACCGTAACTCCAAATTAAATAATTTATATATGAAAAATTATCAGAAAAATTCAAGGAATCCATCTGTACCATTTTCATGCATGTTAGAACAACTTATAGCTGCTGTTTAGCACAAATCAATTAAATGGCATTTGAATAATCACATATGGAGTTTAAATTTGAATCTTGGATTCAAACCAACTTCATTTAATCTGGTTTTAGGTGCATTAGCCCAAAACACATTCATATTGCCATGTCATAGCATGCATCATATTGTGCATTGCATTGATCGTGTTTTTCTGTATTTACCGGTATCTGTCCCCTCTCGATAGACGTGATACCGATGATGTGATCGTTGACACTGATGAAGACTCAATGTTATCTTCAGAAGTGCCAGGCAAGCAAAACCCCCTTGTTCATTCCGATACAATCCTACTCTCTCGCTCCTGCTCTATTTTACTGCATTAGGACAACACCGATTCATCTGTTACTTGCTGCGGTAGCTGAACCCCTTTGTCCTTTGCATGACCTGTCATTGCCACAGTAAATAGATGAAACCCACTAGCATGAGTAGGAGTTGTTTGAGCCCTGATGTGCCTACTCATTCATGTTTGTTTGTCATGCCTGCTATTGCTTAGAGTTGAGTCAGGTCTGATTCATCGGGGATGAATCAGAGGTGTGTGAACATGTCCTACTGTGTGTGAGCTAAGTGTGTGAACACGATTTGGTAAAGGTAGCGGTGAGAGGCCATGTAGGAGTACATGGTGGGTTGTCTCATTGCAGCCGTCCTCAGGAACTGAGTTCTGTGTTTGTGATCCATGATTCAGCTACTACCACGCATTGGGCCCGAAACCAATGGACCCTCTCGGCTTCTTGATCACCCTTGTCCTCTGTCCAGGAGTTGCAAGTAGTTTCTGGTGTTTGTAGTATGCTGGAGGCCGTGGGCAGCGCTGACCGTAGGGGTGGGCTGTGATGCGGTAGGCACGTGGCACGGTGTACCGGGCGCCCGTTTGGTGTCTCGGGAACCCTGTTCACATCGTTTGGGGCTGTGAGCGAAACTCCGGCCGGATCTCCTCATGGATGGAACCCGAATAGGCGATAAACCTGGACTAGAGACTCGAGTGTTTAGGCAGGCCGTGGCCGACACCCACGTTGGGCTTCCGCTTGAAGGTTGCCGAGTACATGTCGTGTAAACGGCGGTAAGTGGTGAGAGCGTGTGTGAAGAAGTACACCCCTGCAGGGTTAACCTAATCTATTCGAATAGCCGTGTCCGCGGAAAAGGACTTCTGGGTTGCTTATATCAGTTCATAGACAAGTGAAAGTGGATACTCTAAAATACGCAAGATAAGCGTGAGTGCTATGGATGGCGTTCTCGTAGGGAGACGGGAGCGGTTCCATAGTGGTGTATTGATATGGTGAATATGTGGACTCGTGTGCGCCACCTCAAAGAGTTACATTGCAGTCGTAGTTTAGGATAGCCACCGAGTCAAAGCTGGCTTGCTGCAGTT
The DNA here is from genome assembly GCF_018294505.1 of Triticum aestivum. NCBI lineage: Eukaryota > Viridiplantae > Streptophyta > Magnoliopsida > Poales > Poaceae > Triticum > Triticum aestivum. Next base: position 407,855,947 of record NC_057806.1, read on the forward strand.
AAACCCCACCATCCCTTTGTTGATAATGATGCATATGTAGATAGTTCTGATGTAAGTCTTGCTGGGTACATTTGTACTCACGTTTGCCTATTTTATGTTTTTGCAGAGAGACTTCAGTCTCACTAGTAGTTCCGCGTGGACTTCGACGTTTAGCTTGTTACCTCAGCTACGATCTTGTGCCTCGGCAGGATTTGGTAGATAGTCAGGCTTCTCAGCCTTTTTCATTTATAGATGTCTGTACTCAGACATGATAGCTTCCGCTTGTGCTTGACTTGTATGCTCTGATTGTTGGGTCATGAGACCCATGTTTGTAATGTCTCGCTCCTCGGAGCCTATTGAATAAACTACTTGAGTCGTAGAGTCATGTTGTGATGCCATGTTGTATTTGCACATATCGAGCATATTGTGTGTATGTTATTGAAATGCTTGGTATGTGTGGGATCTGACCATCTAGTTGTTTATCTTTAGTAGCCTCTCTTACGGGGAAATGTCTCCTAGTGTTTCCACCGAGCCATGGTAGCTTGCTACTGCTCCGGAACACTTAGGCTGGCCGGCATGTGTCCTTCTTCGTTCCTGTGTCTGTCCCTTCGGGGAAATGTCACGCGATGAATACCGGAGTCCTGTTAGCCCGCTACAGCCCGGTTCACCGGAGTCCTGCTAGCCCAGTGCTACAGCCTGGATTCACTCGCTGATGACCGACACGTTCGATGCTGGGTCATGGATGCCTGTCCCTGTAAGTCTGTGCCGCTTGGGTTTACGACTAGCCATGTCAGCCCGGGCTCCTTATCATATGGATGCTAGCGACACTGTCATATACGTGTGCTAAAAGGCGCAAACGGTCCCGGGCAAAGGTAAGGCGACACCCGTGGGAATACCGTGCGTGAGGCCGCAAAGTGATATGAGGTGTTACATGCTAGATCGATGTGGCATTGAGTCGGGGTCCTGACATCTTCGCCGAACTAGTGGACCTATACAATTTACCATTGTATTGGGTGTGTTGGGGGCACAAGAGACTCTTTGTTATTTGGTTGTAGGGTTGCTTGAGAGAGACCATCTTCATCCTACGCCTCCTACGGATTGACAAATCTTAGGTCATACAATTGAGGGAAATTTGCTACTGTCCTTCAAACCTCTGCACTTGGAGGCCCAACAACGTCTACAAGAAGAAGGTTGTGTAGTAGACATCAAGGTGGTTTCGTACCCTACCATAATCTCTTCGTTTGTTCTCCACTATTAGTGACTTTGGAGTGACTCTTTGTTGCATGTTGAGGGATAGTTATATGATCCAGTTATGTTATTATTGTTGAGAGAACTTGCACTAGTGAAAGTATGAACCCTAGGCCTTGTTTCAACGCATTGCAATACCATTTGTGCTCACTTTTATCATTAGTTACCTTGCTGTTTTTATATTTTCAGATTACAAAAACTTTTATCTACCATCCATATTGCACTTGTATCACCATCTCTTCGCTGACCTAGTGCACCTATACAATTTACCATTTTATTGGGAGTGTTGGGGACACAAGAGACTCTTTGTTATTTGGTTGCAGGGTTGTTGAGAGAGACCATCTTCCTCCTACGCCTCCCACGGATTGACAAACCTTAGGTCATCCACTTGAGGGAAATTTGCTACTGTCCTACAAACCTATGCACTTGGAGGCCCAACAACGTCTACAAAAAGAAGGTTGTGTAGTAGACATCATGCCACCGTCCATGAGGATTCACGTAAGGTGGAATCTGTCAATGATTGGGTCGAGGACCAGTGCGGCCGAACCTCCATGACGGATACTGGTCGGATGGTCCCTGCGATCGAAGGTGATCGGACAGGCCGACCATGGGTTGAATTTTGGGGCGACTTGCTCTATCGCATACACGCCCCTTAGCGCACGCTTGCGCTCCCTCTTGGGGATATAAGTGACGTAAATCATATTCACCGTTTTTACTTCGGGGGGGGGGGGATTTCTTCTGCCCCTGTGTTCGGTGGACTGATATGTCCATTTTGGATCATGCTTTTATATTGATATTTATTGCATTATGGGCTGTTATTACACATTATGTCACAATACTTATGCCTATTCTCTCTTATTTTACAAGGTTTACATGTAGAGGGGGAATGCGGGCAGCTGGAATTCTAGGATGGAAAAGGAGGAAATATTAGAGACCTATTCTACACAACTCCAAAAGTCCTGAAACTTCACGGGAGCAAGTTTCAGAATATATAAAAAATATTGGGCCAAAGAAGTACGAGAGGGGGGGCCACCCACCATCCACGAGGGTGGGGGGCACGCCCTACCCCCCTGGGCGCGCCCCCGGCCTCGTGGGCCCCCTGGCAGCCCTCTGATGCCCATCTTTGGCTATATGGAGTCTTTCGTCGAGGAAAAAATCATAAGCAGCTCACGGGACAAAACTCCGCTGCCACGAGGCGGAACCATGGCGGAACCAATCTAGGGCTTCGGCAGAGCTGTTCTGCTGGGGAAACTTCCCTCCGGGAGGGGGAAATCATCACCATCGTCATCACCATCGATCCTATCATCGGGAGGGGGTCAATCTCCATCAACATCTTCACCAACACCATCTCATATCAAGCCCTAGTTCATCTCTTGTATCCAATCTTTGTCTCAAAACCTCAGATTGGTACCTGTGGGTTGCTAGTAGTGTTGATTACTCCTTGTAGTTGATGCTAGTTGGTTTACTTGGTGGAAGATCATATGTTCAGATCCGTTATGCATATTAATACCCCTCTGATTATGAACATGAATATGATTTGTGAGTAGTTAAGTTTGTTCCTGAGGACATGTGAGAAGTCTTGCTATAAGTAGTCATGTGAATTTGGTATTCGTTCGATATTTTGATGAGATGTATGGTGTCATCCCTCTAGTGGTGTCATGTGAACGTCGACTACATGACACTTCACCATTGTTTGGGCCTAGAGGGAGGCATTGGAAGTAATAAGTAGATGATGGGTTGCTAGAGTGACAAAAGCTTAAACCCTAGTTTATGCGTTGCTTCGTAAGGGGCTGATTTGGATCCATATGTTTCATGCTATGGTCAGGTTTACCTTAATACTTCTGTTGTAGTTGCGGATGCTTGCAATAGGGGTTAATCATAAGTGGGATGCTTGTCTGAGTAAGGACAGCACCCAAGCACCGGTCCACCCACATATCAAATTATCAAAGTACCGAACGTCAATCATATGAACGTGATGAAAACTAGCTTGACGATAATTCCCATGTGTCCTCGGGAGCACTTTCCTTCATATAAGAGTTTGTCCAGGCTTGTCCTTTGCTACAAAAAGGATTGGGACATCTTTATGCACCTTATTTACTTTTTCACTTGTTACCCGTTAAAAATTACCTTATCACAAAACTATCTGTTACCGATAATTTCAGTGCTTGCAGAGAATACCTTGCTGAAAACTGCTTATCATTTCCTTCTGCTCCTCGTTGGGTTCGACACTCTTACTTATCGAAAGGGCTACGATAGATCCCCTATACTTGTGGGTCATCAAGACTCTTTACTGGCGCCGTTGCCGGGGAGTGAAGCGCTTTTGGTAGGTGGACTTTGGTAAGGAAAAATTTATATAGTATGCTGAAATTTACTGTCACTTGTTACTATGGAACATAATCCTTTGAGGGGCTTGTTTGGGGTATCTTCACCCCGACCAGTAGAGCAAAGAGTTGTTCCTCAACCTACTGAACCTACTGAAAATGTTTACTTTGAAATTCCTTCGGGTATGATAGAGAAACTGCTAGCTAAACCTTTCACAGGTGATGGAACATTACATCCCGATTTGCACATAATCTATGTGGATGAAGTTTGTGGATTATTTAAGATTGCAAGTATGACCGAGGATGTTATCAAGAAGAAGGTCTTCCCTTTATCTTTGAAGGGAAAGGCATTGACATGGTTTAGTCTATGTGATGATGTCGGATCATGGAACTACAACTGATTGAAATTGGAATTTCATCAGAAGTTTTATCTTATGCATCTTGTTCATCGTGATCGTAATTATATATATAATTTTTGGCCTCGCGAAGGAGAAAGCATCGCTCAAGCTTGGGGGAGGCTTAAGTAAATGTTATATTCATGCCCCAATCATGAGCTCTCAAGAGAAATTATTATTCAAAAAATTTAAGCTCGGCTTTCTCTCGATAATCGCTCCATGCTCGATACTTCTTGTATTGGTTCTTTTATGATGAAGACTATTGAATTCAAATGGGATTTATTGGAAAGAATTAAACGCAACTCTGAAGATTGGGACCTCGACGAAGGTAAGGAGTCAGATATAACACCTAAGTTTGATTGTGTTAAATCTTTTATGGATATCGATGCTTTTCGTGAATTTAGCACTAAATATGGACTTGACTCTGAGATAGTAGCTTCCTTCTGTTAATCCTTTGCTACTCATGTTGATCTCCCTAAGGAGAAGTGGTTTAAATATAATCCTCCCATTGAAGTAAAAGTAGTTAAACCTATTAAAGTTGAAGAAAAGACTATCACTTATAATGATCCCGTTGTTCCCACTGCTTATATTGAGAAACCACCTTTCCCTATTAGAATAAAGGATCATGCTAAAGCTTCAACTATGGTTCGTAAGAGTAATACTAGAACAACTACACCCTCTGAGCAGATTAAAGTTGAACCTAGTGTTGCTATGGTTAAAGATCTCTTGGCCGATAATATTGATGGACATGTTATTTACTTCTGTTATGAGGCTGCTAGAATTGCTAGACATGATACTAAAAATAAGCATAGACCGGTTGTAGGCATGCCTGTTATTTCTGTTAAAATAGAAGATCATTGCTATCATGACTTATGTGATATGGATGCTAGTGCAAGTGCAATACCTCATTCCTTATATAAAGAAATTATGCATGATATTGCACCTGCTGAATTAGAAGAAATTGATGTTACGATTAAGCTTGCCAATAGAGATACTATTTCACCGGTTGGGATTGTTAGAGATGTTGAAGTCTTGTGTGGGAAAGTTAAATATTCTGCTGATTTTCTTGTTCTTGGTTCCCCACAAGATAACTTTTGTCCCATTATATTTGGTAGACCCTTCTTGAATACTGTTAATGCTAAGATAGACTGCAATAAGGATATTGTTTCTGTTGGTTAAGGGGATATGTCTCATGAATTTAACTTTGCTAAATTTCGTAGACAACCCCATGATAAATAATTGCCTAGTAAAGATGAAATTATTGGTCTTGCTTCTATTGTTGTGCCTCCTAGTGATCCTTTAGAACAATATTTGCTAGACCATGAAAATGACATGTTTATGAATGAAAAAAGGGAAATAGATGAAGTATTCTTTAAACAGGGACCTATTTTGAAACACAACTTGCCTGTCGAAATTCTAGGGGATCCTCCTCCACCCAAGGGTGATCCCGTGTTTGAGCTTAAACCTTTACCCGATACTCTTAAATATGCTTATCTTGGTGAGAAAGAGATATATCCTGTTATTATTAGTGCTAACCTTTCAGAGCATGAAGAAAAGAAATTGTTGAAAACTCTGAAGAAAAACCGTGCTGCTATTGGATATACTCTTGATTATCTTAAGGGCATTAGTCCCACTCTCTGCTAGCACAAAATAAAATTGGAGAAAGACACGAAACCGGTTGTTTATCACCAACGACGGTCGAATCCTAAGATGAAAGAAGTGGTAAGAAAAGAAATACTAAAGCTTCTGGAGGGAGGTATAATTTATCCCGTTGCTGATAGTTAGTGGGTAAGTCATGTCCATTGTATCCCTAAGAAGGGAGGTATTACTGTTGTTCCTAATGATAAAGATGAATTGATCCCACAAAGAATTGTTACATGTTATAGAATGGTAATTGATTTCCGCAAATTAAATAAAGCAACTAAAAAGGATCATTACCCTCTACCTTTTATTGATCAAATGCTAGAAAGATTATCCAAACATACACATTTTTGCTTTCTAGACGGTTAGTATGGTTTCTCTCAAATACCTGTGTCAAAATAAGTATGCCTTTTGGTTTATGCAATGCACCTGCTACTTTTCAAAGATGTATGACTGCTATATTCTCTGACTTTTGTGAAAAGATTGTTGAGGTATTCATGGATGATTTTTCTATATATGGAACTTCTTTTGATGATTGCTTAAGAAACCTTGATCGAGTTTTGCAAAGATGTGAAGAAATAATCTTGTCTTGAATTGGGAGAAGTGCCACTTTATGGTTAATGAAGGTATTGTCTTGGGGCTTAAAATTTCTGAAAGAGGTATTGAAGTTGATAAAGCTAAAGTTGGTGCTATTGAAAATATGTCGTGTCCTAAGGACATCAAAGGTATAAGAAGTTTCATTGGGAAAAAAAGTCCATTTTACTCCCCTGAACAAAGTGGGTGGTTCACTTTACCCCCTCATCTATATTTTGGTTCCTTCTACACCCCAAACAAAACCAAACCGGACGAACCACCCCCCCCCCGCTGGTTTGTCTCCATCGGATGCTGATGTGGCACAGTCAAAGGGCGGTTTTGACCGTGGTGGGGCCTACTTGTCAGGTTGGACTGTTATAGAGCTGCCATTCCCCGTTGCGATCTGGATCAGAAATCCCCCCTTCCCAGTCCAAATCCCTAACCCTATTCTCCATAGGCGGCGGCAGCGTGAGCTCCACCACCGTGTCGCCAGACGCCGTGAGCGCCGCCGGTGATGGAGGCGTGGCCCCGGTCGTTGTAGTAGCCCAGGCGAGCCGTAGCTTGCTGGAACGCCGGTTCCCGCGGGAGGTGTGGCGGCTAGGAGAGCCAGAGCTCCATCGAGAGGCGAGCCATGTCCTGATCTCCCGCACTCCGGCCATGGATGCGCTGGAGCTGCGCTTCGGGCGGCACGTGCTTCTGGCAACTGCGGTCGGAGACGGCGAGCAGACAGTGACGCTGGCAGCCATGCTGGTGATCTTGTAGCAGCATTGCGCGGTGGTGCCATCCGAGGTGGTCGTCGAGTTCGCGTGTCCACCACATGACCTGTGGCTGACCTTCTCGACGGAGGAGAAGTGCTCTGAGGTGCTCCTTTCGTCAATGAAGATCAAGTGTTGCCGGCGTTGGATTCAGTTTTCGCGTTGGTGCAGAATGGTTCGATCTCAGCCAGGTGCTCTGAAGTACAAGAGCAAGCTCGGCTTTGAAGGCCTCCCAAACCAGGCCTGGACGACGGCGTCCGTGAAAGATGTTCTCAAGCAGCTGGGTGGCGAGCTGATCGAGATCCTGCCGCCGGCAAGCCGCCGCGAGCTTGAGGTCATGGCGTGGCTTCGTGACCCTTCCTTTGTTGGCAAGGTGGTGACAGTGGAGATACCTGAGCCGAAGCTGACAAACAAGCCACCCGAGTCCATGGATGAGTATGAAGCAATGCAATTCGAATTGGGTGAATACGGACCGTCGTCGCCGAGGAAGAAGAACAGCTTACTGTATCCTGTCATTTGCCACATGAAGGAGGTTGTTGATCATGGTCCTCTGCTTGCTGAAGGACTGCCTGATGAGTGGCTGCCAGGAGAAGGCGAGGACCTGACTCGCAAGCATATCTTCAAGACTGTGCTGGGCAAGATCGACGACACTGATGGTGATGAAGGAGTTTGAGTTTGTGTCCTGTTATATTTGGCACTTTGGCTTTCCACTTGGTTTGTTGTACTGTGTTAACAATCTGTAGTGTTGTACTGTGTGTTCAGTTCTATTTTATGCTCGTTGTTGTGGTGAAGCAACTGTACTACCAAAATTGTCCCAAATATTTGTGTAATGTGCTGGTACTATGTTGTCTTGTGAAATGGTACAATTGTGAGCTTATTTGTTTGTGCCAAAAGTGAACATATTTTGCCAAGCTTTTATCGAAAGGAAATTTCTTTCAAAAGAGAACATAGTAAACAGTAGCATTCAATTAAACACAAATTCTGTAGCTTAGCAGTAACAAACACCAGTTCCTCAAAAAGAAATTGTGCAGTTTAACAGTAACAAACACTAGTTCCTCAAAAAGAAATTGTGCAGTTTAACAGCAACAAACACAAGTTCATCAAACAACAACAAACACAATTTGAAGGCTCTAAACAACAGAAATTTTCCTGCTTAACCCCTCAGTTCATCAAACATGCTAATCCTAGTAGATTTCCTCCTTCTCTGACTACAAATAGCACCAGATGTTCTGTTTGCTTGCTTTGGAGGCCTTCCCCTTCTAGGCTGTGTTGTCCCTCCTGTAGCTTGTTGTGAAGGTTGTGCTGTCCCTCCTGTAGCTTCTGTGAAGACTGGGCTCTCCCTCCCGCAGCTTGCTGTGATGTTTGAGCTACATGCTGTGAAGACTGGGCTGTAGCAGTTTCATTTGCTACTCTTTGAGATGTCCTTGGAGGATTTTCCTACACAACACAGAAAAGTAACAGTTGTTAGGTGTTTCACATTGCTGCAATTTCACAAGTACAAAACACATAGAAATTAAACATATGTAAAAATCATTACACACTTTTGTTTATTTTTTCCTCTTCCTATTCTTGTACTTTCACTTGTTGGGGTTAGTATTGCATTTCCTCACGTTGTGCCCAGGATTTCCACAAAAACTACACTTGATCTTAGTTCCAATCTTGGAGAGTTTGTGTGCATGCTTAGGAGGCTCATCTCCACCTCTTATTCTCTCTGTCCTGGGCCTCCCAGGCATTTGCACATAGCTTGGAACTAATGGTCTAGGTCTGTCAGATATTGGCCAGCTAGGCATGCCCTCCATTGGCATCATGACATGTTCATATGTCTTGTTGTAAGCTTCAATTCTGTAGCAAGGTGCAATAAGTGAATCTATGTCATCAGGGCCACGTTGTGAAGATGCTAGAGAATGAACACATGGAATTCCTGACAATTGCCAGTATCTACAAGAACATGTTCCTGCTTGCAAGTCAACTTTGAATCCATGCTGTCCTAACTTCACCTCATATCCATCTTTTCCATTCCATGTTGTCTCACACTTCTCAGTAAGTTGTATCAACTTGTTCACCTTTTTGAGGATTTTGGGACAAATTGTTCCATTCCAATTGGCAGGCATAGCTCTATTAACTTGAATCCTAACTGTCACCTTTGCTCTGATGGCTTCAAACATACTGATGATCGGAAGACCTCTATATTCCACTATCCAATTGTTAAAACTTTCACACATATTGTTGTCGACTGAATCACAGAATGATCCTTCTTTGAACCATGCTCTACACCAATGTTCAGGCCCAGCCTGCATCATGTCTCTTGCTCCTTCTAGTGTGAGCTGAGCAAGCTTTGCCCTGTTCAAATTAAACTGAACTCTGTTAGAAGACTTTGCACAAGCCCAAAATCTCTTCTGGTATTTCTGGTCCCTATGTTTTTTCTTCCAGTTAGCATAAATGTGCCTAGCACAATTTCTGTGTTCAGCTCTTGGTACAACCTTTGAAATTGCATTGATTAGACCTTTCTGCTGATCTGATATAAATACCCAGCCTTCACCTTGATTTGAAATCTCCAAGTCTTTATTTAACAGTGCCATAAACCAAAACCAGGAGTCCTTATTTTCCACCTCAACTGCCGCCCAAGCAATGGGATACATTTGCCCATTTGCATCTCTTCCAAGAGCACATAGTAGCTCTCCACTTTGAGCCCCCTTAAAGAAGCAGCCATCCAAACCCACTACTTTCCTGCACCCTTCTATGAAACCTCTCTTGCAAGCCTGAAAGCACACATACAATCTCTGAAAAACTGGTGCAGTTTCTTTTGGATTAAGCACAACTGCCACAGTGCTTCCTGGATTGCTCCTCAATATTTCTAGCTGATAATCAAACACCCTGGCATATTCTTCATGCATTGCTTCTCTAACTCTCTTTCTGACTATTGCTTTTGCTTTCTTTATTTTGGAAACATGCACATCTGCAAACATCTCTAATCTGACAGTGGCCTTAATAGATTTCACTTTCCATCCTGGATTTGCCTTCATAATTCTCTCATACTTGTCTGCAATTCTAGGTGCAGTAACCAATCTGTTGTCTCTCCTCTGTGGGCATATGTGGTTGTCAACAAGTGTTATGACTTGAAACCAATCATTTGAGCTCCTCTTTGCACCATAAATCAACCAAGGACACTTAGGCCAAGAACATTTTGCCCTAATCCTACCAGCCTCATCTTTTACAAAGCAAATATGCCTCTTCATAGCCAGGCCATACTTCACGAGTGCCCTCTTGAACTGACTTCTTCCTCTAAATGTCATGCCCAAACTGAATATTGGAATTGCAGCCTTGCTATCAAATCTTGGAAATCTTGATTTCATCCTAAATGAATTTCCATGCTCATCCTCATCATAACTGTATTCCTCACTGGAATCCATGTATGGAGTGTCATTTCCTTCGTCCATTTCATCAAAAGGAATTAACTGTGTTGTACTTTCTTTCACTTCCTTCTCTTCATCAAGTGGCAACCTCATTCTGATCTTTCTGAGCACTTCCTTAGCATGCTTTCTGAGCTCCTCTGCCTCATCATCTTCACCTGAACTGTCTTCATCTTTAGGGCACCAATCAAGATCTGCACATTCATCACTTATTTCATCAGGTGCAACATCTACTTCAGGAACATTTCCAGTTTCAGGTTGCAATTCATCTTGTACAGCATACTCAATCTTGTCAGGCTCATCCACATCTGCCTCTGAACTGTGCTCCAGGTCATCCTCAGCAGAGCAATTGTCATGCTCATCTTCCCAATCACTGTCACTCTTCTCTTCTGTCTTGTATTCTTCAATTGCAGCATTAGTTTCCTCTTCCTCTTTCTCTCCAATATCAGACACACTGTTCTGTCCATCTTCATCAACATCATCTTCATAATTCACATACACATCCACAACCCCACAATCTGTAATACACCTATCCATGAAGAACACATTTCTATCAGTGTCCAGTCGTCTCAACCCATCTCTAACATTTTTTCCAGGAAACAACCAGTAAAGCCTGTGCTTCTCTGTTAGCTCTTCACCATGATAGGCCATCTTTATATCTGCTAACTGCTCCCTGACAGTAGCTAAGGATATATTGTACCTCTCAACAGATGTGAGTTGTATATTACCACCAACATATGACAATTGCTTGTTTGACTTCTCAAATTGGCCATTGTAAAAGAAACGGATGCCTAACCAATCTAGTTGATCCATTGCTTAACCTACAGATTAAAACAACGTTCAATCTTCAATTAGAACCTACATACAGCAGCTAACTAGAGCAGAGTAAGTACACCAAGGGAAGGGGATTGGAGGGATGGGACTCACCTCAGTTCGTCTGCGCCGCCGCGAAATCAGACAGACCGCAGCAGCCGCCGCCGCATCGACAGAGCCGTCGACCTAGGGTTTGAGGACGGGGGAGAGAGCGGCCGTGGGAGAAGGAAAAGGTCGGGGAAGATTGACGGGTTGCACCGCCGCCGCCGCCGCCGCCACCACCAAGACTCCGACCACTGTTGCTGGTCGGACTTCAGCGCTGCCCCGAGGGAGCCATCGACAGCGACATGGGGGAGAAGAAGAAAGGGATTTCGATCTCTGTCTGATCCAAAACGCAACGGGGAACGGCAGCGTGTAACAGTACAACCTGACGAGTAGGCCCCACCGCGGTCAAAACCACCCATTGACTGTGCCACATCAGCATCCAATGGAGACAAACCAGCCGGGGTTTTTTTCGCCCGGTTTGGTTTTGTTTGGGGTGTAGAAGGAACCAAAATATAGATCAGGGGGTAAAGTGAACCACCCACTTTGTTCAGGGAGTAAAATGGACTTTTTTCTTTCATTGGTCACTCCGGTTTTTATAGGAGGTTCATTAAGGACTTCTCAAAAAAATTTAGGCCTCTGACTAATCTCTTACAAAAAGATGTTCCTGTTGTCTTTGATGATGATTGTGTAGAAGCATTTGGAATACTTAAGAAATCTTTGATTTCTGCACCTATTGTTCATCCTCCTGATTGGAATTTACCATTTCAAATTATGTGTGATGCTAGTGATTATGTTCTAGGGGTTGTTCTAGGAAAAAGAGTTGATAAGAAACTAAATGTTATCCAATATGCTAGTAAAACTCTGGACAGTGTTCAAAGAAATTATGCTACTACTGAAAAGGAGTTCTTAGCAGCTGTATTTGCTTGTGATAAGTTCCGACCTTATATTGTTGATTCTAAAGTAACTGTTCTGTCGGATCTGGGGTTCCGGCAAACCCGTAAGTTTTGAACACTTGGGTGCGCGCGAAGTCTTTTCGTCCCACCGATCTACGCCCTAGCTCGCTAAGATCTCGCAGACGAACTCGATGAACACTCAACATAGAAAGACACAAGATTTATACTGGTTTGGGCCACTGTTGTGGTGTAATACCCTACTCCAGTGTGGTGGTGGTGGATTGCCTCTCGGGCTGATGATGAACAATCCAATGGGAAGAACAACCTCCTGATGTTGAGGTGTTCTTGTGCTTGGCCAACTTGTGTGGCTGGGGATGATCTAAGATGTCCTCTCCTGCCTATGGTGGTGGCTAGTCCTACTTATAGAGGCCCTAGTCCTCTTCCCAAATATTGAGCGGGAAGGGAGCCAACAATGGCGGGAAAATTTGAAGGGGGGCAGCTAGTACAAGCTATCCTGACAAAAGTGGTCTTCGCCTACCAAAGGCTCTAGTGGTGACGCTGTCTTGGGCTCCACGTTGACCTCCATCTTGCCGTCCTTCTGGTCTTGGCCTTGTTGCACCAAAATGGAAACCTTTGCCTCATGCCTCGGTACTCCTTGCCTGCGCTGGTTTCCTTAGCACCAAAGAGGAAACAAGGACGTTGCGCGCGCTGTCGCCCGCCTGGCGCCAGCCTAGTATCGACCGTCATGGCCCACGTCACGAGAGCCTCGTGAGGTTCGCCTCGCCTTGATATCTCCGCTCCCCGTGAGCCTGCCTGACTAGGCCGCTCCAGAGGAGGTCTTGTGTCGTCCGCCTCGCGAGGCTTGGCCACTCACGAGGGTCTTGGATGCCTTGTTAATGAAGATGGGTCGTACGGCCTGCTGGCTTAGCCACGCACCGGGCCGCAGGTAGGCAAGTCTGGGGACCCCGGTTCCAAGAACACCGACAGTATCCCCCGGGCCCAAGGTGCGCTCGGGCTTGGCTTCACGGCGAAGCCAAGGGTCAAGCATGGAGCATCGCGGGCCCCAAATGCCTGCGGCCTTGGTTGACGTGTGGCGGTTAATTGGACGTGGGTGTCTCCGCTTCCCCACACTGCCTCGGCAACTGCACGACTTGATGAGTCACTGCGACATGCAAGGAAAACCATCATTACCTGCGATCGTGGGAGGTGCCGGTTGGCCTTCTCTTGCTATAAATGGGGAGGAGGGCGGAGCCCCCGTTGCCCATCTCTTCCTTGCTCGCTTGCTTCTTCCTCCTCGCTCCACTACTAGCTTCTTTTTCCTCGCTTCGTTGCTAACACCAATGGCGCCTATCAGAAGGTTCTCCACTGAAGAAAAGGGGAAGGCCCCCCAAGATGTCCCAGAGCAACTTCCGCCGAAGAAGAGGTCGATCCATCACCGTGAAGAAGCGGTGATGCAGGTGGTGACGAGGCCTTGGTGTGAGCGGTCTCCCCCAGGGTATCCGCTACCCCTGTATGTCCAAACCAAGGACTCAGGAAGGCAGAGCGACGAGCAGAGCCGCCGGCGCCGCGCCTGGGGTCGTCGCGCCGCGGCGACGCGCGCCGTCGCCCTAGGAATCCATGCCACGGACTCCTCGCGCGAGCTGGTGCTGTGGGCGCCGATGCCCCCAAGCTCTTGGATCCGCTTCCCGCGGTTCTTCTCCGACGTGATGCCGCCGAGGGGGCCTCTCGAGCTCTGGTTGCAGCACACCCACTGCAGCGCTCCGGCGACGGGAGTGGAGATTGAAGCGGTCCCCACCGGCAAGATCTTCATGACTCGCAGCTGGGGCGAGATCGCACGGGTCTGCCGTGCGAGGGGCGCCCTCGCGATCCATCTTGAATACGGCATCGTCTCCATGCTCTTCTTCAAGGTCTTCGATGCCGAGGGCCGCCGCCTGGAGTGCTACTCCGGAGAGGAGCGCGAGGCTGATGCGCGCTCCGCTCGCGACCACTCCAGCTGCTGCAGCCCTTGGGAGTCTAGTAGCTCTCCTGAGCTCTACGAGACTTCGGAGACGAGCGACGATAGCTACGTGCCACTGAGCTCTCGCCGTGCTCGGAGCAGTGCTGCCGCGTCCGGCCATCACCGCCGTTGATCTGGATGGGGTTGGCACCGGCCTCCCATGGCCCACTGTTGGTGATGGCGTCTCCCACGGGAGGGGGTGTAGATAGGGTCCTCCTTAGTTTTAGCTTTTGTTTCCCGCGAAGAATCATGAAGCGCCCCGTGGGGGCATGTAAGGGTCTGTAATGTCTTTTGTGCTTATCTTCCCTGTTATGAAGATTTGATGAATGCGCATCCCATCAAGGCTCGGTCCCTCCTTTCTTTCCTCGCGTTAGCTTGTTGCTCTATGTCGACGGGTCCCGGTCCCCAGGCAGGCTACAGCCGTCGCTGGTATGCCAGGTCGCGTGTTGTGGTCAAGGCCAGGAGGTGTGCGGCCCGAGGTCCAGTAAGAGACCCTGAGGCGCGATGCTTAGGAGGTATCCCTTACCGCTCAAGCGGTCATGGTAAGGGAAGAAAGGGAGTTGACATGGCCACAACGCGATTGCGGCAAGGCATGAGTATCCATAAGGCCCAGACATTTAGCCGATCTGACGGCGAGACTTATCTTGTGAACTTCATGGCGATTCCTGACGTTGCGCTGGGGCTGCGTGCCAGCTTGTGCGGCACAGTTAGGCCGGCCCATACAAGTTTCCCTCCTCCCATGCTCTCCTTAGTGCTTTGCGTCCTCAGGTCCCGGCCCTCGAGCGAACTCAGCCGCCACTGGTATGCCAGGTCGCGATGCCGTGGTCAAGGCCAGGGGGTGAGGGCTGGAGAGCCAGTAAGAGCTCCTGAGTCGCGATGCTCAGGAGCCCCCTTTTAACGCGCAAGCAAATTACACGATAGAAAAGGAGACTCGCGGTGCCGCCTGCTATCCTCCCCACGGGGTCCCTGTGAACAGTCACAAGAAGAACATGGTTTGCCGTTACAGCCGTCAGCCCGCCGCTGGTTGGTCCGGATGTAGTGAATGCACTAAGGGCCTGGTGAGGTGACGTGCGCGGGGCATGCCGCGAGCCAGAGCTCGACCACTCAGATTTGTCGACATGGCAGGGACGGACCCATGCACCAACGTCGTGCCTGTGAGGAGGCCCCGTGGGAGGCGATGATCGAGCAGGTGATAACCGTAGGCAGGTTAAGCAGGGAAGGCAAATTAGCTTGGGTAAATGCAGGAAGATACATGCCACTGGGTCCGGCCCGAGCGGCTTGGGGATGATGTAGGCCGACGGGCACCCCCGCAAGGTAAGCTAAAGATGTAAGCAAATGGGATACATGCCGTAGGGATGGACCCACACGGCCTGGGAATAATGCAGCCCAAGGGGCGCTCCCAGCTTAACGAGCTTGGAAGATGTCACCTGGTTCTGTAGACGAAGCAGAGTTGGTGCAGCTGAAGGCATGTGTCGAAGAAAGGACTCCTCATGAGCCACTGGAGCCTTGAGCCTCGGGAGGCTCTGGGGGCTCAGGAGGCTTCTCGAAAACCGTCTCCATTTCCTCCAGGACGGCGCGGTACCTGGCCTCTTGGCCCCCTAGGTCACGCTGCATGGCGCGCTGATAGGCCGACGCCACGCTCGGCAAGCCGAGGGGCATGCGGATGTAGTTGTGTGGCGGGCTCTCGCAACGGCCCACACGCGAAGGCCAGAAGCGCTCCTGAGATGCAGCCCTATTGAGCCCTATGATGTTGATGCGGACACGCAGCTCAGCACGCTCGCCTGGATGGTGAGCCATGCCCTATGAGCGGCTGTCGCTGTGCATGGCTCTTGCGTCTTGCAGTTCCTATGTTGTCTTAGCGATAAACTCCTGAGCAGTGGGCACCCCTTGTCTTGCGTTCTACTGAGGAAAACATGCCGCATGGCACGCCTCCAAGTGGCGCCCAAGTGCCTCCCTCGTGAGGTTGGCAAGGCCTGAGGCCCTCCATAAGAGAGCCCCCGAGCCCTGCCCAAGGAGGGTGCTGGGTGCGCCTTCCTATGCGATGGAGGGAGGCGCCCCTTGGATGGACGCTGATCCTGACGAGGCTCCTGCCGTGACGCCATCCTCCTGAGGTCCTACACGGTGCAACTTCTTCTTCTTGGGGATGGCCTCTGGAGGGCCCTCACTTTTGCTGTCGGGGTCGTCGATTGCTGCAGCTTGGAAGGCACGCTCGAGGGAGCACATCGCATCCCTTTCTTCACACGGGACCGTGATGACCCCACCACTTCCAGGCATCTTGAGGATGTTGTGGCCGTGGTGGGTGACCGCCACGAACTTTGCCAGGGCCAGATACCCGAGGATGGTGTTGTACAGCAGGCGGATGTGCGTGACGTCAAAGTCGATGAGCTCGGTGCGGTAGTTGTCGTGTGTGCCAAAGATCACAGGCAGGCGGACCTGCCCTATCGGTGTGGTGGAGCCGTCGGTCACTCCTGAGAAAGGTTTGGTAGGCTAGAGCTGCTCATATGGCACTTGGGGGTTGTCGAAGGTGTCGACGGACAGGACGTTGAGCCCTGCACCGCCGTCGATAAGGGTCGGTAACCTGCACATTGCTGATGACTGGGGAACACAACATTGGGAGGACACCGGCGGTGGCCGCGCACTTGAGCTGATCTGCCGAGTCGAAAGTGATGGCGCATTGGAACCACTTGAGCGGGTGCGCGGCCTCAAGCTTGGGGAGCGCCGCGTTCACCTCATGAGCGAACCTTTTGAAGATGCGCTGAGAGACTAGGGCCTGGGCGCCGCCCAAGATGCAGGCGATTGCACGCGGCTCCTGGAAGCCCCCAGCCCCCTCGTCCTGATGATGGTCGTCGTTCCTTCTTGGTGGCGGCAATGGAGGAAGACCGGTGTTGCCTTGGGGGCGATCCTCACGAGGCTGGTCCCTCCAGGGCCCCTCGCGAGGATGGTCCTGCCAGCGGTCCTCACGAGGCCTATCGCGCCATTCCTGGCGCGGGCCACGGTCGTCCCAGCGTCCGCCTCCTTGTCCTCCTCCATGGTCGTAGCCCCGGTCACAGCACTTGGGGCGTCGACCGTAGCGTCTCTCGCGTAGGGCTCGGAGCTCTTGGCAGTCGCTGGTGTTGTGGGTGTTCAGGTTGTGGAAGGCGCAGAACGGTCAGCTGTTCTTGGATTACTCGGGCTGATCTCTGCCCCGTTTGGTGTCGGGCTCCGCAGCTAGCATTACCGCTTCCTTGCGCTTCACATCCTTGGCCTTGGCTTTCTTCTCCTCTGTGCCTGCGGCTGGCAGCTCAAGGAGGGAAAGGCGGCCCTCCTCAGCTCTTGTGCACTTGGTCTCCAGGTTGAACAGCTCCTGAGATGTGCAGAGCTCCTCGTGGATAGCGAGCTCTTCCTTCATCTTGACGTCACAGACACCGTCGGAGAACGCGGAGATGATGGCCTCATCCGTGACCTTGGGGATCTTGAGGCGGGTGTTGTTGAAGCGCTAGATGTACTTCTGGAGGGTCTCCCCTAGTTGTTGCTTGATGTCGCGCACGTCGGTCGCGGCCGGTGGGCGGTCGCGAGTGCCCTGGAAGTTGGCGATGAAGCGGTCGTGCATCTTGTCCCAGGAGGAGATCAAGTCATGCTACAGGTTCAAGAGCCAGGTGCAGGCCCCATCCTTGAGAGCCATGGGAAACCAGTTCGCCATGACTTTCTCGTCACCGTTGGCTGCTTCGATGCTCAGCTGGTAGAGCTGCAGGAACTCCGCGGGGTCGGCGGTGCCGTCGTAGCGAGGAGGCAGGTCCGGCTTGAACTTGCCTAGCCAGGCGACGCTGCGCAGCTCAGGGGTGAAGGTGCGGCAGTCGTCCGTGGTTACTGGGGCCCGCCTTGGAGGTGGAGCTTGGTCTTGTCGAGGTCCGCGCGGCACCGCCACAAGCAGCGCGCGGTCTTGACGAGGCGGCGCGGGAAGTGCGGGTGCAGCTTCTTCACGCGCGGGCACCGGGCATGGCGGATCGCACCGCGGGGCCGCACGCCTTGGTGCCAAGGCGCCATCTTTGGGCTGGGGTGGTGGAGGCGCACCTCGGGCCTCGTCGCCCGTGGCTGGCTGAGGGTGAGGCCAAGCGAGGGACGGCACCGGGGAGCCCCCTGTGGCGCGGACGAGCTCGGCGACGTGGTCAAGCCACTCCTCGTAGAGGTCGTCGACTGGGCGGTAGCGCAGGAGCTCGTTTGCAGCGAGGAGTGCGGCCCGCGCCTCCATGGGAGCGCAGTGTGCATGAGACGAAGAACTGGCTGGGGCCAGCGATGGAGTGGCGGTGCGGTCGTCCTGCCGCACTGAAGGATGCAACGAAGACCCTTGCTGCTCGTTCCCCACCGGGCCGGTCACAGCGTTGGCGGCGGGAGACGGAGAACGATGTGGTGGCCCGCTGATGGGGGCCGTCTGAACAACGCGGGCGGTGAGGGCAGCCCGGCGCTCAGCTCGAGCATGGCGAGCGTCTGCCATGGAGATGATGGAGCGACGAACTGATGGAAGGAAAGCTACGGCACACCCCTAACTGGCGCGCCAAATGTCGGATGTGGGGTTCCGGCAAACCCTTAAGGTTCGAACACTGGGGTGCGCGTGAAGTCTTTTCCTCCCACCGATCTACGGCCTAGCTTGCTAAGATCTCGCGGACGAACTCAACAAACACGTAACACAAAAAGACACAAGATTTATTCTGGTTCGGGCCACCGTTGTGGTGTAATACCCTACTCCAGTGTGCTAGTGGTGGATTGCCTCCCGGGCTGATGATGAACAATACCTTGGGAAGAACAGCCTCATGAGGTTGATGTGTTCTTGTGATTGGCCAACTTGTGTGGCTGGGGATGATCTAAGATGTCCTCTCCTGCCTATGGTGGTGGCTAGTCCTACTTATAGAGGCCCTGGTCCTCTTCCCAAATCTTGAGCGGGAAGGGAGCCAACAATGGTGGGCAAATTTGAAGGGGGACAGCTAGTACAAGCTATCCTGACAAAAGTGGTCTTCGCCTGCCAAAGGCTCTAGTGGTGACGCCGTCTTAGGCTCCACGATGACCTCCATTTTGTCGTCCTTCTGGTCTTGGCCTTATTGCACCAAAATGGCAACCTTTACCTGATGCCTCGATATGCCTTGCCTGCGCTAGTTTCCTTAGCACCAAAGAGGAAACAAGGACGTTGCGCGTGCTGGCGCCCGCCTGGCGTCAGCCTGGTATCGATTGTCATGGCTCACGTCACGAGAGCCTCATGAGGTTTGCCTCGCCTTGATATCTCCGCTCCTCGTGAGCCTGCCTGACTAGGCCGCTCCAGAGGAGGTCTTGTGTCGTCCGCCTCGCGAGGCTTGGCCCCTCGCGAGGGTCTTGGATGCCTTGTTGATGAAGATGGGCCGTACGGCCTGCTGGCTTAGCCACGCAGCGGGCCGCAGACAGGCAAGTCTGGGGACCCCCGTTCCCAGAACGCCAACATGTTCACACTGATCATGCTGCTATTAAATATCTTATGGAAAAGAAAGATGCTAAAACTAGACTTATTAGATGGGTTCTCTTGCTACAAGAATTTGATTTGCATATTATTGATAGAAAGGGAGCCGAGAACCCCGTTGCAGACAACTTGTCTAGGTTAGAGAATGTTCTTGATGACCCACTACCTATTGATGATAGCTTTCCTGATGAACAATTAGCTATGGTAAATGCTTCTCGTACTGCTCCATGGTATGCTGATTATGCTAATTATATTGTTGCTAAGTTTATACCACCTAGTTTCACATAACAGCAAAAAGAAGAAGTTCTTCTATGACTTAAGACATTACTTCTGGGATGACCCACATCTTTATAAAGAAGGAGTAGATGGTGTTATTAGACGTTGTGTACCTGAGCATGAACAGGAACAGATCCTACGCAAGTGTCACTCCGAGGCTTATGGAGGACACCATGCTGGAGATAGAACTGCACATAAGGTATTGTAATCCGGTTTTTATTGGCCTACTCTCTTCAAGGATGCCCGTAAGTTTGTTTTGTCTTGTGATAAATGTCAAAGAATTGGTAATATTAGTAGACATCAACAAATGTTTATGAATTATTCACTTGTTATTGAACCATTTAATGTTTGGGGATTTGATTATATGGGACTGTTTCCTTCCTCGAATGGGTATACACATATTTTGGTTGTTGTTGATTACGTTACTAAGTGGGTAGAAGCTATTCCAACTAGTAGTGTTGATCATACCACCTCTATTAATATGCTTAAAGAAGTTATTTTTCCGAGGTTTGGAGTTCCTAGCTACTTAATGACTGATGGTGGTTCACATTTTATTCATGGTGCTTTTCGTAAAATGCTTGCTAAGTATGATGTTAATCATAGAGTTGCATCTCCATATCATCCACAGTCTAGTGGTCAAGTAGAATTGTCTAATAGAGGGCTTAAATTAATTTTGCAAAAGACTATTAATAGATCTAGGAAGAGTTGGTCCAAGAAACTTGATGATGCATTATGGGCCCGTAGAATTGCATACAATAATCCTATGGGTATGTCTCCGTATAAAATGGTTTATGGAAAGGCATGTCACTTACCTCTTGAACTAGAACATAAGGCATATTGGGCCATTAAAGAGCTCAATTATGATTTCAAACTTGCCGGTGAGAAGAGGCTTTTTGACATTAGCTCACTTGATGGATGGAGAGTCCAGGCTTATGAGAATGCCAAACTGTTTAAAGAAAATGTTAAAAGATGGCATGACAAAAGGATGCAAAAACGTGAGTTTAATTTAGGTGATTATGTATTGTTATACAACTATCGTTTAAGATTTTTTGTAGGCAAACTCCTCTCTAAATGGGAAGGTCCTTACGTCATCGAGGACATCTATCATTCCGGTGCCATAAAAATAAACAACTTCGAAGGCACAAATCCGAGGGTGATGAATGTTCAAAGAATCAAACATTATATCTCAGGTAATCCCATAAATGTTGAAACTAATGTTATTGAAACCTAACCCTGGAGGAATACATAAGGGACAATTTCCAGAACGTTTCAGACTCCGAAAAGGAATAGGTACATGGTACGGTAAGTAAACCGACTCCAAAACAGTTCTAATGGCAATTTTTCTCCGTGTTGGAATATTTTTTAAAATAGGAAAATAAGAAGTAGTCCGGAAGGGACACGAGGCTTCCACCAGGGTGCAGGGCGCGCCCAGAGGGTGGCACCTCGTGTGCTCTCCGGACTCTGTTTTCTTGCACGATACTTCTTTTGGTCGGTAAAAAATCATTATATAATCTCCCGAAGGTTTTGACCACCGTACCACGCAAATATCCTCTGTTTTTGTTTCTTGTTGTTTCTGCAGCAGATTTAGAGCAAGATGTCTTCTCAAGAGTCAGTCGGGGAGAGACGGGTGTCTCATCCGATACCGGGGCCAAGAGCAAACAGCGATACTGACCACTCTGGGCCCTCAACTGAGGAAGAGATGGAGGCCGACTTGAAAAGGATAGATGCCATGGAGGAGGATCAAGAAGTTACTTCTCGTTTCCGAGCCGGATTCACGATGGGGGGACTACAGAGCTCAGCTATTCCGAACTCGGTCATCCCTTCCAACGTTAGATTTCTTTCTTATGAAAATATGAAAAAGAGCATTACTTGTTCTCCCGCAGCTATGCAACATCCTTGGGTGAAAGGAGCTTTAGCCGTCACGGGCAAACTCCGTAAGGAAATAATGGACCTCAAGCAGCAAGTCAATAAGCTCGAGGAAGAGAATCATATCCTAAGGGGCATCATTGCCAAGAATATCACATCACCACCCCCGAAGAAAGAGATATAAACACATGGGTATGTGCACTCCCCTTGGCAACTGCCAAGCTTGGGGGAGTGCCCCGGTATCGTATCACCATCTTACTTTTATCTTTACCGTTTTTCTTAGTTTGATCCCTTTGGTAATATCTTGATCTAATAGAATACAGTTTTAGTATGATCTAGTTTTGAGTTTTGCTTTATGATCCTTCTATGTAATCGAGTCCGTGAGCTATATATAATAAAGATTAGTGTTGAGTCAAGGGCTTGATTATCTTGCTATGATATTGAGGGAATAAAATAAAAGAGAAAGAATAAAAAGAAATAAAGAGACCATACGGATCTTATGGAGAGTAATGACTTCACATATAAAGAGTATGATGAATAAAAATTGTTGAGAGTTGACCAACATAGTTTTGGTCATCGTTGCAATTAATAGGAAGTAACAAAGAAAGAGAGGTTTTCACATATAAATATACTATCTTGGACATCTTTTATGATTGTGAGCACTCATTAAAATATGACATGCTAAAGAGTTGATGTTGGACAAGGAAGACAACGTAATGGGTTATGTTTTCTTACATCTGAAATAAATTATATTGTCATGGATCATCCAACATGTTGAGCTTGCCTTTCCCTCTCATGCTAGCCAAATTATTTGCACCAAATAGAGATACTACTTGTGCTTCCAAATATCCTTAAACCCAGTTTTGCCATGAGATTACACCATATCTACCTATGGATCGAGTAAGATCCTTCAAGTAAGTTGTCACCGTTGAAAGCAATAAAAATTGCTCTCTAAATGTGTATGATTTATTAATGTGGAGAAAATAAGATTTATACGATCTTGTGATGTGGAAGAAATAAAAGCGACGGACTACATAATAAAGGTCCATATCACCAGTCGCAATATAAAGTGACGTTCTTTCGCATTAAGATTTTGTACATCCAACCATAAAAGTGCATGAAAACCTCTGCTTCCCTCTGTGAAGGGCCTATCTTTTATTCTTGTCTATTACTTCATATAAGAGCCATGGTGATCTTCACCTTTCCTTTTTACATTTTATCCTTTGGCAAGCACAATGTGTTGGAAAGATCCGGATATATATATAGCTAATTGGATGGGAGTTTTCATGAACTATTATTGTTGACATTACCCTTGAGGTAAAAGGTTGGGAGGCAATACTATAAGCCCCTATCTTTCTCTGTGTCCGATTAAAACTTCATAACCATAAATATTGCGTGAGTGTTAGCAATTGTGAAAGAATAAATGATAGTTGAGTATGTGCACTTGTTGAAAAGCTCTTATATTGACTCTTTCCGATGTTATGATAAATTGCAATTGCTTCAGTGACTGAGATTATAGTTTGTTAGTTTTCAATGAAGTTTATGATTCATACTTTAAACTGTGAATGAATTGTTACTTTAGCATAAGAGATCATACGAATATATATATATACACACACACATATATGTTGCAGTTATAAGAATGATCATGATACCCTCATGTCCATATTTTATTTTATCGACACCTCTATCTCTAAACATGTGGACATATTTTTCGATTTCGGCTTTCGCTTGAGGACAAGCGAGGTCTAAGCTTGGGGGAGTTGATAGGTCCATTTTGCATCATGCTTTTATATTGATATTTATTGCATTATGGGCTGTTATTACACATTATGTCACAATACTTATGCCTATTCTCTCTTATTTTAAAAGGTTTAGATGAAGAGGGGGATGCCGGCAGCTGGAATTCTGGGCTGGAAAAGGAGCAAAGATTAGAGACCTATTCTGCACAACTCCAGAAGTCCCGAAACTTCACGGGGAGCAAGTTTCAGAATATATAAAAAATATTGGGCGAAAGAAGTACCAGAGGGGGGCCACCCACCATCCACGAGGGTGGGGCGCATCTTACCCCCTGGGCGTGCCCCCTGCCTCGTGGGCCCCCTGGCAGCCCTCTAATGCCCATCTTTGGCTATATGGAGTCTTTCGTCAAGGACAAAAATCATAAGCAAGCTGACGGGACGAAACTCCGCCGCCACGAGGCGGAGTCTTGGCGGAATCAATCTAGGACTCTGGCGGAGCTGTTCTGCCGAGGAAACTTCCCTCCGGGAGGGGGAAATCATCACCGTCGTCATCACCATCGATCCTCTCATCGGGAGGGGGTCAATATCCATCAACATCTTCACCAGCACCATCTCATCTCTAACCCTAGTTCATCTCTTGTATCCAATCTTTGTCTCAAAACCTCAGATTGGTACCTCTGGTTTGCTAGTAGTGTTGATTACTCCTTGTAGTTGATGCTAGTTGGTTTACTTGGTGGAAGATCATATGTTCAGATCCATTATGCATATTAATACTCCTTTGATTATGAACATGAATATGATTTGTGAGTAGCTACGTTTGTTCCTGAGGACATTGGAGAAGTCTTGCTATAAGTAGTCATGTGAATTTGGTATTCGTTCGATATTTTGATGAGATGTATGTTGTCTTTCTTCTAGTGGTGTCATGTGAACATCGACTACATGACACTTCACCATTGTTTGGGCCTAGAGGGAGGCATTGGGAAGTAATAAGTAGATGATGGGTTGCTAGAGTGACAAAAGCTTAAACCCTAGTTTATGCGTTGCTTCGTAAGGGACTGATTTGCATCCACATGTTTTATGCTATGGTTAGGTTTACCTTAATACTTCTGTTGTAGTTGTGGATGCTTGCAATAGGGGTTAATCATAAGTGGGATGCTTGTCCAAGGAAGGGCAGTACCCAAGCACCGGTTAACCCACATATCAAATTATCAAAGTACCGAACGCGAATCATATGAATGTGATGAAAACTAGCTTGACGATAATTCCCACGTGTCCTCAGGAGCGCTTTCCTATACATAAGAGTTTGTCCAGGATTGTCCTTTGCTACAAAAAGGATTGAGCCATCTTGCTGCACCTTATTTACTTTTATCTCTTGTCACCCGTTACAAATTACCGTATCACAAAACTATCTGTTACCAATAATTTCACAGCGACATCCTCGGTCCTTGGCCCAGAATGCCCGACGAGGACGACGTCGCGGCATGTTTTCCTCAACAGAACGCAAGGCAAGGGGTGCCCACCGCTCAGGAGTTCATCACCGAGACCACACAGGAACTGCAAGGCGCAAGAGCCATGTGCAGCGACAGCCGCTCATAGGGCATGGCTCACCATCCAGGCGAGCGTGCTGAGCTGCGTGTCCGCATCAACGTCCTAGGGCTCAATAGGGCTGCATCTCAGGAGCACTTCTGGCCTTCGCGTGTGGGCTGTTGCGAGGGCCCGCCACACAACTACGTCTGCATGCCCCTCGGCTTGCCGAGCGTGGCGTCGGCCTATCAGCGCGCCATGCGGCGTGACCTGGGGGCCCAAGAGGCCAGGTACCGCGCCGTCCTGGAGGAAATGGAGATGGTTTTCGAGAAGCCTCCTGAGCCCCCAGAGCCTCCCGAGGCTCAAGGCTCCGGTGGCTCATGAGGAGTCCTTTCTTCGACGCATGCCTTCAGCTGCACCAACTCTGCTTCGTCTACAGAACCAGGTGACATCTTCCAAGCTCGTTAAGCTGGGAACGCCCCTTGGGCTGCATTATTCCCAGGCCGTGTGGGTCTGTCCCTACGGCATGTATCCCATTTTATTACGTCTTTAGCTTACCTTGCGGGGGTGCCCCTCGGCCTACATCATCCCCAAGCCGCTCGGACTGGACCCAGTGGCATGTATCTTCCTGCATTTACCCAAGCTAATTTGCCTTCCCTGCTTAACCTGCCTACGGTTATCACCTGCTCGATCATCGCCTCCCACGGGGCCTCCTCACAGGCACGACGTTGGTGCATGGGTCCGTCCCTGCCATGTCGAAAAATCTGAGCGGTCGAGCTCTGGCTCGCGGCACGCCCCGCGCACGTCACCTCACCAGGCCCTCAGTGCCTTCACTACATCCGGACCAACCAGCGGCAGGCTGATGGTTGTAACGGCAAACCATGTTCTTCTTGTGCCTGTTCATAGGGACCCCGCCGGGAGGATAGCAGGCGGCACCGTGAGTCTCCTTTTCTATCGTGTAATTTGCTTGCGCGTTAAAATGGGGGCTCCTGAGCATCGCGACTCAGGAGCTCTTACTGGCTCTCCAGCCCTCACCCCCTGGCCTTGACCACGGCATCGCGACCTGGCATACCAGCGGCGGCTGAGTTCGCTCGAGGGCCGGGACCTGAGGACGCAGAGCACTAAGGAGAGCATGGGAGGAGGGAAACTTGTATGGGCCGGACTAACTATGCCGCACAAGCTGGCGCGCTGCCCCAACGCAACATCAGGAATCGCCACGAAGTTCACAAGATAAGTCTCGCCCTCAGATCGGCTAAATGTCTGGGCCTTATGGATACTCATGCCTTGCCACAATCGCGTTGCGGCCACGTCAACTCCCTTTCTTCCCTTACCATGACCGCTTGAGTGGTAAGGGGGACCTCCTAAGCATCGCGCCTCAGGGTCTCTTACTGGACCTCGGGCCGCACACCTCCCGGCCTTGACCACAGCACGCGACCTGGCATACCAGCGACGGCTGTAGCCTGCCTGGGGACCGGGACCCGTCGACGTAGAGCAACAAGCTAATGCGAGGAAAGAAAGGAGGGACCGAGCCTTGACGGGACGCGCGTTCATCAAATCTTCATAACAGGGAAGATAAGCACAAAAGACATTACAGACCCTTACATGCCCCCACGGGGCGCTTCATGATTCTTCGCGGGAAACAAAAGCTAAAACTAAGGAGGACCCTATCTACACTCCCCCCCCCCCCGTGGCAGACGCCATCACCAACAGTGGGCCATGGGAGGCCGGTGCCAACCCCATCCAGATCAGCGGCGGCGACGGCCGGACGTGGCAGCACTGCTCCAAGCACGGCGAGAGCTCAGTGGCACATAGCTGTTGTCGCTCATCTCCGGAGTCTCGTAGAGCTCAGGAGAGCTACTGGACTCCCAAGGGCTGCAGCTGCTGGAGTGGTCGCGAGCGGAGCGCGCATCACCCTCGTGCTCCTCTCCGGAGCAGCACTCCAGGCGGCGGCCCTCGGCATCTAAGACCTTGAAGAAGAGCGTGGAGACGACGTCGTATTCAAGATGGATCGCGAGGGCGCCCCTCGCGCGGCAGACCCGTGCGATCTCGCCCCAGCCGCGAGTCATGAAGATCTTGCCGGTGGGGACCGCTTCGATCTCCACTCCCATTGCCGGAGCGCCGCAGTGGGCGTGCTGCAACCAGAGCTCGAGAGGCCCCCTCGACGGCATCACGTCGGAGAAGAACCGCGGGAAGCGGATCCAAGAGCTTGGGGGCATCGGCGCCCACAGCACCAGCTCACGCGAGGAGTCCGTGGCATGGATTCCTGGGGCGACGGCGCGCGTCGCCGCGGTGCGACGACCCCGGGCGCGGCGCCGGCGGCGCTGCTCGTCGCTCTGCCTTCCTGAGTCCTCGGTTTGGACATACAGGGGTAGCGGATACCTTGGGGGTGACCGCTCACACCAAGGCCTCGTCACCACCTGCATCGCCGCTTCTTCACGGTGATGGATCGACCTCTTCTTCGGCAGAAGTTGCTCTGGGACATCTCGGGGGGGCCTTCCCCTTTTCTTCAGTGGAGAACCTTCTGATAGGAGCCATTGGTGTTAGCAACGAAGCGAGGAAAAATAAGCTAGTAGTGGAGCGAGGAGGAAGAAGCAAGCGAGCAAGGAAGAGATGGGCAACGGGGGCTCCGCCCTCCTCCCCATTTATAGCAAGAGAAGGCCAACCGGCACGATCACATGTAATGATGGTTTTCCTTGCATGTCGCAGTGACTCGTCAAGTCATGCAGTTGCCGAGGCAGCATGGGGAAGCGGAGACACCCACGTCCAATTAACCGCCACGCGTCAACCGAGGCCGCAGGCATTTGGGGCCCGCGATGCTCCATGCTTGACCCTTGGCTACGCTGCGAAGCCAAGCTCGAGCGCACCTTGGGCCTGGGGGATACTGTCGGCGTTCTGGGAACCGGGGTCCCCAGACTTGCCTGCCTGCGGCCCGCTGCATGGCTAAGCCAGCAGGCCGTACGACCCATCTTCATCAACAAGGCATCCAAGACCCTCGTGAGTGGCCAAGCCTCGCGAGGCGGACGATACAAGACCTCCTCTGGAGCGGCCTAGTCAGGCAGGCTCACGAGGAGCGGAGATATCAAGGCGAGGCGAACCTCACGAGGCTCTCGTGACGTGAGCCATGACGGTCGATACCAGGCTGGCGCCAGGCGGGCACCAGCGCACGCAACGTCCTTGTTTCCTCTTTGGTGCTAAGGAAACCAGCGCAGGCAAGGAGTACCGAGGCATCAGGAAAAGGTTGCCATTTTGGTGCAACAAGGCCAAGACCAGAAGGACGACAAGATGGAGGTCAACGTGGAGCCCAAGACAGCGTCACCACCACAGCCTTTCATAGGCGATGACGACTTTTGTCAGGATAGCTTGTACTAGCTGCCCCCCTTCAAATTTTCCCGCCATTGTTGGCTCCCTTCCCGCTCAATATTTGGGAAGAGGACTAGGGCCTCTATAAGTAGGACTAGCCACCACCATAGGCAGGAGAGGACATCTTAGATCATCCCCAGCCACACAAGTTGGCCAAGCATAAGAACACCTCAACATCAGGAGGTTGTTCTTCCCATTGTATTGTTCATCATCAGCCCGAGAGGCAATCCACCACCACCACACTGGAGTAGGGTATTACACCACAACAGTGGCCCAAACCAGTATAAATCTTGTGTCTTTCTGTGTTGAGTGTTCATCGAGTTTGCCCGCGAGATCTTAGCGAGCTAGGGCATAGATTGGTGGGAGGAAAAGACTTCGCGTGCACCCCAGTGTTCAAACCTTAAGGGTTTGCCGGAACCCCAGATCCGACAGAACAGTTACTTTAGAATCAACAATATAAGGTCTGAACTTATCACAAGCAAATACAACTGCTAAGAACTCCTTTTCAGTAGTAGCATAATTTCTTTGAACACTGTCCAGAGTTTTACAAGCATATTGGATAACATTTAGTTTCTTATCAACTCTTTTTCCTAGAACAACCCCTACAACATAATCACTAGCATCACACATAATTTGAAATGGTAAATTCCAATCAGGAGGATGAACAATAGGTGCAGAAATCAAAGATTTCTTAAGTATTCCAAATGCTTCTACACAATCATCATCAAAGACAACAGGAACATCTTTTTGTAAGAGATTAGTCAGAGGCCTAAATTTTTTTGAGAAGTCCTTAATGAACCTCCTATAAAAACTGGCGTGACCAATGAAACTTCTTATACCTTTGATGTCCTTAGGACACGGCATCTTTTCAATAGCACCAGCTTTAGCTTTATCAACTTCAATACCTCTTTCAGAAATTTTATGCCCCAAGACAATACCTTCATTAACCATAAAGTGGCACTTCTCCCAATTCAAGACAAGATTATTTCTTCACATCTCTGCAAAACTCGATCAAGGTTTCTTAAGCAATCATCAAAAGAAGTTCCATATACAGAAAAATCATCCATGAATACCTCAACAATCTTTTCACAAAAGTCAGAGAATATAGCAGTCATACATCTTTGAAAAGTAGCAGGTGCATTGCATAAACCAAAAGGCATACTTATTTTGACACAGGTATTTGAGAGAAACCATACTAACCATCTAGAAAGCAAAAATGTGTATGTTTGGATAATCTTTCTAGCATTTGATCAATAAAAGGTAGAGGGTAATGATCCTTTTTAGTTGCTTTATTTAATTTGCGGAAATCAATTACCATTCTCTAACATGTAACAATTCTTTGTGGGATCAATTCATCTTTATCATTAGGAACAACAGTAATACCCCCCTTCTTAGGGATACAATGGACATGACTTACCCACTAACTATCAGCAACGGGATAAATTATACCTCCCTCCAGAAGCTTTAGTATTTCTTTTCTCACCACTTCTTTCATCTTAGGATTTAACCGTCGTTGGTGATCAACAACCGGTTCCGTGTCTTTCTCCAATTTTATTTTGTGCTGGCAGAGAGTGGGACTAATGCCCTTAAGATAATCAAGAGTATATCCAATAGCAGCATGGTTTTTCTTCAGAGTTTTCAATAATTTCTTTTCTTCATGCTCTGAAAGGTTAGCACTAATAATAACAGGATATATCTCTTTCTCACCAAGATAAGCATATTCAAGAGTATCGGGTAAACGTTTAAGCTCAAACACGGGATCACCCTTGGGTGGAGGAGGATCCCCTAGAATTTCGACAGGCAAGTTGTGTTTCAAAATAGGTCCCTGTTTAAAGAATACTTCATCTATTTCCCTTTTTCATTCATAAACATGTCATTTTCATGGTCTAGCAAATATTGTTCTAAAGGATCACTAGGAGGCACAACAATAGAAGCAAGACCAATAATTTCATCTTTACTAGGCAATTATTTATCATGGGGTTGTCTACGAAATTTAGCAAAGTTAAATTCATGAGACATATCCCCTTAACCAACAGAAACAATATCCTTATTGCAGTCTATCTTAGCATTAACAGTATTCAAGAAGGGTCTACCAAATATAATGGGACAAAAGTTATCTTGTGGGGAACCAAGAACAAGAAAATCAGCAGGATATTTAACTTTCCCACACAAGACTTCAACATCTCTAACAATCCCAACAGGTGAAATAGTATCTCTATTGGCAAGCTTAAACGTAACATCAATTTCTTCTAATTCAGCAGGTGCAATATCATGCATAATTTCTTTATATAAGGAATGAGGTATTGCACTTGCACTAGCACCCATATCACATAAGTCATGATAGCAATGATCTCCTATTTTAACAGAAATAACAGGCATGCCTACAACCGGTCTATGCTTATTTTTAGTATCAGGTCTAGCAATTCTAGCAGCCTCATCACAGAAGTAAATAACATGTCCATCAATATTATCGGACAAGAGATCTTTAACCATAGCAACACTAGGTTCAACTTTAATTTGCTCAGAGGGTGTAGTTGTTCTAGTATTACTCTTACGAACCACAGTTGAAGCTTTAGCATGATCCTTTATTCTAATAGGGAAAGGTGGTTTCTCAATATAAGCAGTGGGAACAACGGGATCATTATAAGTGATAGTCTTTTCTTCAACTTTAATAGGTTTAACTACTTTTACTTCAATGGGAGGATTATATTTAAACCACTTATCCTTAGGGAGATCAACATGAGTAGCAAAGGATTAACAGAAGGAAGCTACTATCTCAGAGTCAAGTCCATATTTAGTGCTAAATTCACAGAAAGCATCGGTATCCATAAAAGATTTAACACAATCAAACTTAGGTGTTATATTTGACTCCTTACCTTTGTCGAGGTCCCAATCTTCAGAGTTGCGTTTAATTCTTTCCAACAAATCCCATTTGAAATCAATAGTCTTCATCATAAAAGAACCGGTACAAGAAGTATCGAGCATGGAGCGATTATCGAGAGAAAGCCGAGCTTAAAATTTTTGAATAATAATTTCTCTTGAGAGCTCATGATTGGGGCATGAATATAACATTGACTTAAGCCTCCCCCAAGCTTGAGCGATGCTTTCTCCTTCGCGAGGCCAAAAATTATATATATAATTATAATCACGATGAACAAGATGCATAAGATAAAACTTCTGATGAAATTCCAATTTCAATCGGTTGTAGTTCCATGATCTGATATCATCACATAGACTAAATCATGTCAATGCCTTTCCCTTCAAAGATAAAGGGAATACCTTCTTCTTGATAACATCCTCGGGCATACTTGCAATCTTAAATAATCCACAAACTTCATCCACATAGATTATGTGCAAATCGGGATGTAATGTTCCATCACCTGTGAAAGGTTTAGCTAGCAGTTTCTCTATCATACCCGAAGGAATTTCAAAGTAAACATTTTCAGTAGGTTCAGTAGGTTGAGGAACAACTCTTTGCTCTACTGGTCGGGGTGAAGATACCCCAAACAAACCCCTCAAAGGATTATGTTCCATAGTAACAAGTGACAGTAAATTTCAGCACACTATATAAATTTTTCCTTACCAAATTTCACCTAGCAAAAGCGCTTCACTCCCCGGCAACGGCGCCAGTAAAGAGTCTTGATGACCCACAAGTATAGGGGATCTATCGTAGCCCTTTCGATAAGTAAGAGTGTCAAACCCAACGAGGAGCATAAGGAAATGATAAGCAGTTTTCAGCAAGGTATTCTCTGCAAGCACTGAAATTATTGATAACAGATAGTTTTGTGATAAGGTAATTTTTAACGGGTAACAATTGAAAAAGTAAATAAGGTGCATCAAGATGGCCCAATCCTTTTTGTAGCAAAGGACAAGCCTGGACAAACTCTTATATGAAGGAAAGCGCTCCCGAGGACACATGGAAATTATCGTCAAGCTAGTCTTCATCACGTTCATATGATTGACGTTCGGTACTTTGATAATTTGATATGTGGGTGGACCGGTGCTTGGGTGCTGTCCTTACTCGGACAAGCATCCCACTTATGATTAACCCCTATTGCAAGCATCCGCAACTACAACAGAAGTATTAAGGTAAACCTGACCATAGCATGAAACATATGGATCCAAATCAGCCCCTTACGAAGCAATGCATAAACTAGGGTTTAAGCTTTTGTCACTCTAGCAACCCATCATCTACTTATTACTTCCCAATGCCTCCCTCTAGGCCCAAACAATGGTGAAGTGTCATGTAGTCGACGTTCACATGACACCACTAGAGGGATGACAACATACATCTCATCAAAATATCGAACGGATACCAAATTCACATGACTACTTATAGCAAGACTTCTCCCATGTCCTCAGGAACAAACTTAACTACTCACAAATCATATTCATGTTCATAATCAGAGGGGTATTAATATGCATAATGGATCTGAACATATGATCTTCCACCAAGTAAACCAACTAGCATCAACTACAAGGAGTAATCAACACTACTAGCAACCCACAGGTACCAATCTGAGGTTTTGAGACAAAGATTGGATACAAGAGATGAACTAGGGCTTGATATGACATGGTGCTGGTGAAGATGTTGATGGAGATTGACCCCTCCTGATGATAGGATCGATGGTGATGATTTCCCCCTCCCGGAGGGAAGTTTCCCCGGCAGAACAGCTCTGCCGAAGCCCTAGATTGGTTCCGCCAAGGTTTCGCCTCGTGGCGGCGGAGTTTCGTCCCGTGAGTTGCTTATGATTTTTTCCTCGACGAAAGACTCCATATAGCCAAAGATGGGCATCAGAGGGCTGCCAGGGGGCCCACGAGGCCGGGGGCGCGCCCAGGGGGGTAGGGCGTGCCCCCCACCCTCGTGGATGGTGGGTGCCCCCCTCTCGTACTTCTTTGGCCCAATATTTTTTATATATTCTGAAACTTGCTCCCATGAAGTTTCAGGACTTTTTGAGTTGTGCAGAATAGGTCTCTAATATTTCCTCCTTTTCCATCCTAGAATTCCAGCTGCCAGCATTCTCCCTCTTCATGTAAACCTTGTAAAATAAGAGAGAATAGGCATAAGTATTGTGACATAATGTGTAATAACAGCCCATAAAGCAATAAATATCAATATAAAAGCATGATCCA
>NC_057806.1:407889602-407904344 GCF_018294505.1 Triticum aestivum
GGTGAATATGATATACGTCACTTGTATCCCCAAGAGGGAGCGCAAACGTGCGCTAAGGGGCGTGTATGCGATAGAGCAAGTCGCCCCAAAATTCAACCCATGGTCGGCCTGTCCGATCACCTTCGATCGCAGGGACCATCCGACCAGTATCCGTCATGGAGGTTCGGCCGCACTGGTCCTCGACCCAATCATTGGCAGATTCCACCTTACGTGAATCCTCATGGACGGTGGCATGATGTCTACTACACAACCTTCTTTTTGTAGATGTTGTTGGGCCTCCAAGTGCATAGGTTTGTAGGACAGTAGCAAATTTCCCTCAAGTGGATGACCTAAGGTTTGTCAATCCGTGGGAGGCGTAGGAGGAAGATGGTCTCTCTCAACAACCCTGCAACCAAATAACAAAGAGTCTCTTGTGTCCCCAACACACCCAATAAAATGGTAAATTGTATAGGTGCACTAGCTCAGCGAAGAGATGATGATACAAGTGCAATATGGATGGTAGATAAAGGTTTTTGTAATCTGAAAATATAAAAACAGCAAGGTAACTAATGATAAAAGTGAGCACAAACGGTATTGCAATGCGTTGAAACAAGGCCTAGGGTTCATACTTTCACTAGTGCAAGTTCTCTCAACAATAATAACATAACTGGATCATATAACTATCCCTCAACATGCAACAAAGAGTCACTCCAAAGTCACTAATAGTGGAGAACAAACGAAGAGATTATGGTAGGGTACGAAACCACCTTGATGTCTACTACACAACCTTCTTCTTGTAGACGTTGTTGGGCCTCCAAGTGCAGAGGTTTGAAGGACAGTAGCAAATTTCCCTCAAGTGGATGACCTAAGGTTTATCAATCCGTAGGAGGCGTAGGATGAAGATGGTGTCTCTCAAGCAACCCTGCAACCAAATAACAAAGAGTCTCTTGTGCCCCCAACACACCCAATACAATGGTAAATTGTATAGGTGCACTAGTTCGGCGAAGAGATGGTGATACAAGTGCAATATGGATGGTAGATAAAGGTATTTGTAATCTGAAATTATAAAAATAGCAAGGTAACTAATGGTAAAAGTGAGCGTAAACCGTATTGCAATGATAGTAAACAAGGCCTAGGGTTCATAGTTTCACTAGTGCAAGTCCTCTCAACAATAATAGCATAATTGGATCACATAACTATTCCTCAACATGCAACAAAGAGTCACTCCAAAGTCACTAATAGAGGAGAACGAACGAAGAGATTATGGTAGGGTACGAAACCACCTCAAAGTTATTCTTTCCAATCAATCCGTTGGGCTATTCCTATAAGTGTCACAAACAGCCCTAGAGTTCGTACTAGAATAACACCTTAAGACACAAATCAATCAAAACCCTAATGTCACCTAGATACTCCAATGTCACCTCAAGTATCCGTGGGTATGATTATACGATATGCATCACACAATCTCAGATTCATCTATTCAACCAACACATAGAACCTCAAAAAGTGCCCCAAAGTTTCAACCAGAGAATCGTGACGAGAACGTGTGCCAACCCCTATGAATAGGTTCATGGGCGGAACCCGCAAGTTGATCACCAAAACATACATCAAGTGAATCACGTGATATCCCATTGTCACCACAGATACGCACGGCAAGACATACATCAAGTGTTCTCAAATCTTTAAAGACTCAATCCGATAAGATAACTTCAAAGGGGAAACTCAATCCATTACAAGAGAGTAGAGGGGGAGAAGAAACATAAGATCCAACTTTAATAGCAAAGCTCGCGATACATCAAGATCATACCACCTCAAGAACACGAGAGAGAGAGAGAGAGAGATCAAACACATAGCTACTGGTACATACCCTCAGCCCCGAGGGAGAACTACTCCCTCCTCGTCATGGAGAGCACCGGGATGATGAAGATGGCCACCGGAGGTGGATTCCCCCTCCGGCAGGGTTCCGGAATATGTCTAGATTGGTTTTCGGTGGCTACGGAGGCTTCTGGCGGCGGAACTCCCAATCTATTGTGCTCTTGGATGTTTTTAGGGTATATGGAGATATATAGGCGGAAGAAGTACGTCAGGGGGGCCACGAGGGGCTCACGAGGATGGAGGGTGCGCCCAGGGGGGTGGGCATGCCCCCTGCCTCGTCACCTCCTCGCAGATCCCCCGACGTGCACTCCAAGTCTTCTAGGCTTCTTTCCTTCCAAAAAAGAGTTCCATGAAGTTTGAGGTCAATTGGACTCCGATTGATTTTCCTTTTCTTTGAAACCCTAAAACAGGGTAAAAACAGAAACTGGCACTTGGCTCTGGGTTAATAGGTTAGTCCCAAAAATGATATAAAGTGTATAATAAAGCCCATAAACATTCAAAACAGTAAATAATATAGCATGGAGCAATCAAAAATTATAGATACATTGGAGACGTATCAGCATCCCCAAGCTTAATTCCTGCTCATCCTCGAGTAGGTAAATGATAAAAACTGAATTTTTGATGCGGAGTGATACTTGGCATAATTTCAATGTGATTCTTCTTAATTGTGGTATGAATATTCAGATCCGAAAGATTCAAGACAAAAGTTCATAATGACATAGAAATAATAATACTTCAAGCATACTAACTAAGCAATCATGTCTTCTCAAAATAACATGGCCAAAGAAAGTTCATCCCTACAAAATCATATGGTTTATTCATGTTTCATTTTCGTCACACAAGAATGCTCTCATCATGCACAACCCCGATGACAAGCCAAGCAATTGTTTCATACTTTAGTAATCTCAAACTCATAAACTTTCACGCAATACATGAGCGCGAGCCATGGATATAGCACTATGGGTGGAATAGAATATAATGAGGGGGTTATGTGGAGAAGACAAAAAAGGAGAAAGTCTCACATCAACGAGGCTAATCAATGGGCTATGGAGATGCCCACCGATTGATGTTAATGCAAGGAGTAGGGATTGCCATGCAACAGATGCACTAGAGCTATAAATGTATGAAAGCTCAACAAAAGAAACTAGTGGGTGCGCATCCAACTTGCTTGCTCATGAAGACCTAGGGCACTTGAGGAGGCCCATTGTTGGAATATACAAGCCAAGTTCTATAATGAAAAATTCCCACTAGTATATGAAAGTGACAAAATAAGAGACTCTCTATCATGAAGATCATGGTGCTACTTTGAAGCACAAGTGTGGTAAAAGGATAGTAACATTGTCCCTTCTCTCTTTTTCTCTCATTTTTTTGGGCCTTTTATTTTTTATGGCCTTTCTCTTTTTTTGGGCCTTCTCTTTTTTTATGGCATTTCTTTATTTTTTTTAGCCTTCTCTTTTTTATGGCCTTCAATTTATTTATTCCTCACTTGGGACAATGCTCTAATAATGATGATCATCACACTTCTATTTATTTACAACTCAATGATTACAACTCGATACTAGAACAAAGATGACTCTATATGAATGCCTCCGGCGGTGTACCGGGATATGCAATGAACCAAGAGTGACATGTATGAAAGAATTATGAATGGTGGCTTTGCCACAAATACTATGTCAACTACATGATCATGTTAAGCAATATGACAATGATGAATGTGTCATGATGAACGGAATGATGGAAAGTTGCATGGCAATATATCTCGGAATGGCTATGGAAATGCCATAATAGGTAGGTATGGTGGCTGTTTTGAGGAAGATATAAGGAGGTTTATGTGTGATAGAGCGTATCATATCACAGGGTTTGGATGCACCGGCGAAGTTTGTGCCAACTCTCAATGTGAGAATGGGCAATGCACGGTACCGAAGAGGCTAGCAAGGATGGAAGGGTGAGAGTGCGTATAATCCATGGACTCAACATTAGTCATAAAGAACTCACATACTTATTGCAAAAATCTACAAGTCATCAAAAACCTCGGCACTACGCGCATGGTCCTAGGGGGATAGATTGGTAGGAAAAGACAATCGCTCATCCCCGACCGCCACTCATAAGGAGGACAATCAAATAACACCTCATGTTTCAAATTTGTTACACAACGTTTACCATACGTGCATGCTACGGGACTTGCAAACTTCAACACAAGCATTTATCAATTTCACAACTACTCAACTAGCACGACTTTGATATTATTACCTCCATA
This sequence comes from Triticum aestivum, assembly GCF_018294505.1. Lineage (NCBI taxonomy): Eukaryota > Viridiplantae > Streptophyta > Magnoliopsida > Poales > Poaceae > Triticum > Triticum aestivum. The sequence goes on from NC_057806.1 coordinate 407,893,714, forward strand.
TCTCAAAACAATCATCAAGCACCAAACTTCTCTTAGTATTCAAAACACTCATAAGAGAATTTTATTATTAATCTTGTATACCTAGCATATTAGGATTTAAAAAAAAATTACCATGCTATTTAAGACTCTCAAAATGATATAAGTGAAGCATGAGAGTTCATCTATTTCTATACCACCACCGTGCTCTAAAAAGATATAAGTGAAGCACTAGAGCAAATGACAAAGTACTCCGAAAGATATAAGTGAAGATCAATGAGTAGTCGAATAATTATGCAAATATGTGAAGACTCTCTAACATTTAAGATTTTAAGATCTTGGTATTTTATTCAAACAGCAAGAAAAACATAATGAAATAAAATGACGCTCCAAGCAAAACACATATCATGTGGCGAATAAAAATATAGCTCCAAGTAAAGTTACCGATGAATGAAGACGAAAGAGGGGATGCCTTCCGGGGCATCCCCAAGAATAGGATTTTGGTTGTCCTTGAATATTACCTTGGGGTGACTTGGGCCTCCCCAATCTTAGGCTCTTGCCACTCCTTATTCCATAGTCCATCGAATCCTTACCCAAAACTTGAAAACTTCACAACACAAAACTTAACAGAAAACTCGTAAGCTCCGTTAGCGAAAGAAAAGAAAACACTACTTCAAGGTACTGTAATGAACTCATTCTTTATTTATATTGGTGTTATATCTACTATATTCCAACTTCTCTATGGTTTATAAACTATTTTACTAGCCATAGATTCATCAAAATAAGCAAACAACACACGAAAAACAGAACCTGTCAAAAACAGAACAGTCTCTAGTAATCTGGATCAAACGTATACTTCTGTAACTCATAAAATTCTCAAATAAATTGCTGGACCGGAGGAATTTATCTATTAATCATATTCTAAAATAATTAACTAAATATCACTCTCCAAATAAAAATGGCAGCAGTTCTCGTGATCGCTAAAGTTTCTGTTTTTTTACAGCATGATCATAAAGACTTCACCCAAGTCTTCCCAAAGGTTCTACTTGGCACAAACACTAATCAAACACATAAAACAACATCTAAAAAGAGGCTAGATGAATTAGTTATTACTAAATAGGAACAAAAAGTAAGGAACAAAAATAAAGTTGGGTTGCCTCCCAACAAGCGCTATCGTTTTAACGCCCCTAGCTAGGCACGATGATTTCAATGATGCTCACATGAAGGATAAGAATTGTAACATAAAGAGAGCATCATGAAGAATAAGACTAGCACATTTAAGTCTAACATACTTCCTATGCATAGGGATTTTGTGAGAAAACAACTTATGGGAGCAATAATCAACTTGCATAGGAAGGTAAAACAAGCATAACTTCAAAACTTTAAGCACATAGAGAGGAAACTTGATATTATTGCAATTCCTACAAGCATATATTCCTCCCTCATAACAATTTTCAGTAGCATCATGAATGAATTCAACAATATAACTATCGGCGTTCTGGGAACAGGGGTCCCCAGACTTGCCTGCCTGCGGCGTGGCTCAGGTGGGGGCCCAGTGCGGCCCATCTTCATCAGCCCAAGCTCAAGACCCTCGTGAGGGGCCAAGCCTCGCGGGGTGGACGACAGGAAGCTTCCTCAAGAGCGGCCTCATCAAGCAGGCTCGCGAGGAGGCGGAGATATCAATGCAAGGGTACCTCGCAAGGATCCCATGACGCAAGCCATGACGATCAAGGCCAGGCGGGCGCCGGCCTGCGCAGGGTCCTTGTTTCCCCTTTGGTGCAAAGGGGGCAAGCACAGGCCAAGGTATCAGGCAAAGGTTACCATTCCGGTGCAACGAGACCAAGAGCAGCAGGACGGCCGGATGGAGGTCACCGTGGAGCCCAAGACGGCGTCATCACCAGTGCTTTTGGTAGCCGAAGACCACCTTTGGTCAGGATAACTTGTACTAGATGTTCCCCTTCAAAATGGCCAATTGTTGGCGCCCTTCCCGCTCAATTATTCGAGGAGAGGCCCAGGGCCTCTATAAAGAGAGCTAGCCTCCACAAAGAAAAGGGGAGGGAAAAACCCAGTAGAGACTAAGTAGAACACATCGCACCAGCTCAAGAACACCCCTCGCGAGGCTGTTCTTCCCTTGTACTGTCCATCATCAGCCCCAGAGGCAATCCACCACACCACACACTAGAGTAGGGTATTACACCACAACGGTGGCTCGAACCAGTATAAACCTCGTGTCTCTTGTGTTGTTCATCATTTTCATCTTAGTTCACACGAGAGGATCAGACGTAGATCGGTAGGGGAGAGATCTCCGCGCGCACCCAAGTGTTTGAACCTCAAGGGTCTGCCGGAACCCGAAATCCAACATTTGGCGCGCTAGGTAGGGGTGCGCCGGAGTTCCCTCCTGACGGCCCACTCTCCACCAACACGGCGTTCCGTCCTCATGGCGGATAACGCGCCGCCTGCTCCGGCAGCAGATGCCGGCGCTGGGGCCAGGGGGCTCCAGGCCTTGGCCCCTGCCTTGCGACGGGTGCAGTGGCTGCGCAAGTTCAAGCCCGAGATGCCGCCGCGCTACGTCAGCACAACGGACCCGCTCGTTTTCCTCCAGGCGTATGAGGACACCATCCTCAAGGCCCGGGGCGACGACCGGGTGATGGCCAACTGGTTGCCCATGGTCCTCACCGGTGTCCCGCGCATGTGGCTCCTCCACCTACCGATAGCTTATGTGACCTCTTGGGAGGAGCTACGCGACCTCTTCCTCGCTTGTTTCGCCGCGCCAGCGCCGCCCGTCGTCGCGGCTCTCCTGGGTGGTACCCAAGCACCACCCTCGAGCCACCACGTCAAGCCATTCACCCGTCAGATCAGCGCTGCATCCAAGCACCAAGAGGCCCCCCGGGGCTGGGCGGCACCCGAGGCCGATCTGACTTTCGGCGCGGATGATCACCCCTTCAACCCCTCTGGTTCGGGCGCACTCCCAATGTTGTGCACCCCCACCATCTGCCAAGTGGTCGTCACCAGGACCCTCATCGACGGTGGTGTCGGCCTCAACGTGCTCTCGGTGGAGGCCTTCAGCCTCCTTCACGTGCCACCGGAGCCGCTCCAGCCCAGCAGGCCCTTCTCAGACGTCGGAGCCAGTTCCACCGCCTCCTTGGGGCAGATCCGCCTCCCGGTGACCTTCGGCATCTACGACAACTTCCGCACAGAGCTGATCGACTTTGACATCGCCCCCATCGGCTTCCCCTACAACGCCATCCTCGGCTACCCGGCCTTGGCCCGGTTCATGGCGGCAACTCACCCGGCGTACAACCTCATGAAAATGCCTGGGAGCAGCGGCGTCCTCACCGTGCCAGGAGACGCGAGGGATGCGTTGCAGGTGCTCCAAGTCGCCTTCAAGGCGGCCGTGGTGGCACAGCCCACCAGCACCGACGCCCTTGAGCCCAAGGGGGCTGCGCCGGCTAAAAAGAAGCAGTTGTTCACCCAGGACAAGGCGGAAACCAAGCAAGTACCGGTTGACGAGGACGGGACCACCGGCGCCACCTTCACCATAGGGGCCAACCTCGAGCCCGAACAGGAGAAGGCCCTAACTGGATTCCTACGCGCGAACAAGAAGGTGTTCGCATAGGAACCTGATCAGTTAGCAGGAGTCCCGAGAGGTGTGATCAAGCATCACCTCAACGTGTGCCCCAACGTACGCCCCGTGAAGAAGAAGCCAAGGAGGCAGTCTACTGAGAAACAGGCTTTCATCATTCAAGAGACCCGGAAACTAGAAGCGGCAGGGGTTATCCGCGAGGTCTGCTACCCCGATTGGGTGGCTAATCCTGTTGTCGTGCCAAAGAAGGGGGGGAGGAGCGCATGTGTGTCGACTTCACCAACCTCAACAAAGCCTGCCCGCAGGACCCATTTCCGCTCCACTCATTGACCAGATAGTCGAATCCACCGCAGAGTGTGACCTATTGTGCTTCCTGGATGCCTTCTCGGGCTATCACCAGATTAAGATGGTGGTGGAAGACGTGGAGAAGACTGCTTTCCTAACCCCGTGTGGGGTGTAATGCTATACGTGCATGCCATTTGGGTTGCGCAACGCAGGAGCAACCTTTCAGCGGCTGATGCACATTGCTTTAGGCCGGCAGCTCGGGAGGAATGCTGAGGCTTACATCGACGACATCGTGGTGAAGTCTCGGGAGGCAAAAACCCTGATACATGACCTGGAGGAAACCTTTGCGAGCCTCAACGAAGTGGATCTATGGCTTAACCCGGAGAAATGCGTGTTTGGAGTCCCCTCGGGCAAGCTCCTGGGCTTCCTAGTATCCCACAGAGGCATAGAGGTCAACCTGGAGAAGGTCAAGGCGGTTGAGGACATGAGCCCGCCGAAGACCCTCAGGGAGGTGCAGAAGCTCACCGGGCGTGTAACCGCGCTAGGGCGCTTCATATCCAGGCTAGGGTAGCGAGCATTGCCCTTCTTCAAGCTTATGAAGGAGAAAGGCCCCTTCGAATGGACTGAAGAGGCCGACAAGGCGTTCCAAGAACTCAAGAGGTACCTTACCAGCCCACCGGTGATGGTAGCCCCTCGCCCTCAGGAGCCCCTGGTGCTCTACCTTGCGGCCACGCCCTACTCCGCTAGTGCAGCTCTGGTGGCGGTCAGGGAGGAGCACCGGGCCAAGGCCGCATCGACTGACCAGTCTGAAGGAGAGCAAGGCCAGGAGGGCCTCGCGAGGACCATGACCACAGCCAGAGAGGGGCAGACGCAGCAGGAGGGCGCACCCAGGGCAGGGGAGGCCCCTTCAAACGATCAAGAGCTAGGGGCTCCGTTGCCTCAGGAGACGCCTCGACCCCTGGAGGACGCAAGCTGCGTCAGCACCCTCAACCTCGTCGAGCACCCCATGTATTTCGTCGGCACAGTGCTACGGGACACGAGGGCGCGGTACCCCATGCCTCAAAAGCTCCTCCTCGCGCTATTGGTGGCCTCACGCAAGCTGCGGCACTACTTCCAAGGCCACCCCATCAAGGTCGTCTCGGCATACCCCTTGGAGAGGGTACTCAGGAGCCCCAACTCAGCTGGAAGGGTCGCTGAATGGAACATCGAACTACAAGCATTTCAGCTAGAATTCAGTACGACCAGGGTCATCAAGGGAGCCGCACTTGAGGATTTCATGGCAGAATGGGCAGAAGCACCGGGTCTCGAGGCAGGCGAAGACCGGTCACTTTCCCCAGGAAGCGAAGCGCCGGACGGCTGGGTCGTGTACTTCGATGGGGCGTTCTCCCTACATGGCGCGGGAGCTGGCGTGGTGCTCGTATCCCCCACTCAGGACAAACTCTATTACGCCGTGCAACTCTGCTTCTAGCACGAAGAGAAGGTCTCCAACAATATAGCAGAGTACGAAGGCCTGATAGCATGCTTGAAAACCGCGATCACTTTAGGGGTAAAGCGCCTCACCATCAAGGGCGATTCACAGCTCCTCGTCAACTTCTCCAACAAGATATACGAGCCAAAGGATGAGCACATGGAAGCTTACCTCGCTGAAGTCCGCAGGATGGAGAAACAGTTTGGGGGCTGGAGCTGCAGCATGTGCCTCGCGGCACCAATCAGGAGGTCGACGACATTGCCAAGAGGGCGTCTAGGCGGCTGCCGCAGGAACCTAGCGTCTTCGAGGAGCGGCTCTTCAAGCCCTCGGCGGTGCCGTCTCTATCGGGCACGGCGCAACCAAGGGAGAAGCCTCCTCAGCCGCCTGCCTCAGGATCTCCGGTGTGCGGCCCGGCCTCAAGGGCACGCCTGCTCCTGGCGTTGGAGCCTCAGGAGGGATGTTGGATCCCAGAGCTCAAAGACTACCTGATGCAAGGGATTCTGCCGGAGAACGAAGAGGAGGCGGAGCGTGTGGCATGGCAGGCCACGGCTTATTGCATCCAGGATGGCGAGCTCTACAGGAAGCGGCCAAATGACGTGTCCCTACATTGCATTTCCAAGGAGCAAGGAAAGGAACTGCTGGCAGACATACACAGCGGAGACTGCGGGCACCACTCGTCGTCGCGAACCCTTGTCGGCAAGGCATTCCGCAGTGGGTTCTATTGGCCCACAGCACTAAACGACGCCGTTGAGCTGGTGAAGGCTTGCGAGGCCTGCCAGTTTCACGCTAAACAGATCCATCAGCCTGCGGGGGGTCTGCAGACCATACCCCTCTCATGGCCGTTCGCAGTGTGGGTGTTGGACATTCTGGGCCCGTTCCCTCGGGCGCCAGGGGGCTATCGCTACCTCTACGTTGCTGTGGACAAGTTCACCTCGTCAGAACGCAAGTTCACTTGGGTGTTGGACATTCTGGGCCCGTTCCCTCGTTGTCGTCCTCGCCGGGCGACCTTTTCTCCTTATTTTCGATATTTAACTTACCAGCCTATTTAAAGACCCAACAACTTCTGTTGGTATGAGTGGCAGGCTTGTCGGGGGTGTCATGAATCTGGCAGGGTTGATCGAGTATTCAGTCCAAGCTGGATGAGCCCTCTCTATTTCTTTTGAATGGCTTCTTCCGCTGACTAGACTTGGAGCCGCTGAATCCGGCATTGACCGATGTGTCTTCAGTATTGTCATTGTTGCTTTGGTGCTTATGTTTGTTGCGTCAGGGCATGCTGTTGCTATTCCTGACTTCAGAAGTGCCAGGTTCGCTTGTACTATTGCTGCTACAGGCTAGCCAGCTGTCTACGCCCGCGCAAAAGCGGGTCATGAGTGATGTCAAGGCTGCCATGGTCTTCGGCTTCTCTTGGCCGAGGTGTCGGGCGAGCCATTCGTCGCGAATGATATGTTTGAAGGCTGCTAGGGCTTCGGCGTCTAGACAATCGACAATCTGGATCTTTTTAATGAGGAACCTAGTCTAGAATTTTCTGGCTGACTCTTCGGGTTGCTGGACAATATGACTGCGGTCATCAGCATCTGGAGGCCGGATATAGGTGCCTTGGAAGTTGTCTCTAAAGGCATCCTCCAGGTCTTCCCAGCTTTCAATAGAGTTTTCTGGGAGGCTGTTTTACCAGGGCCGAGCTGGCCCCTTAAGTTTTAGGGGAAGGTATTTGATGGCGTGTAGATTGTCACCGCGAGCCATGTGAATGTGGAGAAGGAAATCTTCAATCCATACCGCGGGATCTGTTGTGCCGTCGTATGATTCAATGTTCACGGGTTTAAATGTAATGCCCTCGATGCGGCTATAGCTCCCACGTGTCGAGGCACGACTTAGAGACATAACCGCATTGAAAGCAATGCCGCAAGTTAGGCAATCTTCACAACATACCATGTAATATAGATAATAAAAGGGGAGATACATAGTTGGCTTACACTCGCCACGTCAATCAAAGTACATAAATAGCATTACAACATTCAAACACTCATGGCCCGACTACGGCGCCAAAATAAAAGATAAACCCAACATGCGACACGGTCCCGATCACCCCAACTGGGCACCACTACTGATCATCAGGGGAAGACACATAGTAACGGCGTGAGTCCTCGTCGAACTCCCACTTGAGCTCAAGCGCGTCATCTGGAACGGAATCATCAGGCCCTGCATCTGGTTTGGAAGTAATCTATGAGCCACAAGGACTCAGCAATCTCGCACCCTCGTGATCAAGACTATTTAAGCTTATGGGTAAGGTAAGGTAAATATGTGGAGCTGCAGCAAGCGACTAGCATATAAGGTGGCTAACCTGTTCGCAAAAGAGAGCGAGAAGAGGAGGCAAAGCGCGAGCGAGAAACTAGAGAGCAACCTGCGCAAGCATTACTCCAACACCGTGTTCACTTCCCGGACTCCGCCGAGAAGAGACCATCACGGTAACTCACACTGTTGATTCATTTTAATTAAGTTAAGGTTCAAGTTATCTACAACCGGACATTAACAAATTCCCATCTGCCCATAACCACGGGCACGGATTTCAAAAGTTCAAATCCCTGCAGGGGAGTCCCAACTTAGCCCATGACAAGCTCTCACGGTCAACGAAGGAATAGACCTTCTCCCGAGACATTCCGATCAGAGTCGGTATCCCGGTTCTACAAGACACTTCGACAAGTTAAAACAAATCCAGCAACACCGCCCAAATGTGCCGACAAATCCCGATAGGAGCTGCACATATCTCGTTCTCAGGGCACACTCAGATGAGCTCTCCATACAATTAAAACCAAACCTCGAGTTTCCCCGAGGGGGCGCTGCACAAGACTCTAGTTTGGACCAACACTCAGAGGAGCACTGGCCCGGGGGGTTTAAATAAGATGACCCTCGGGCTCCAAAAACCCAAGGGAAAAAGAGGCTAGGTGGAAAATGGTAAAACCAAGGTTGGGCATTGCTGGAAAAGCTTTAATCAAGGCGAACTATCAAGGGGTTCCCATTATCACCAAACCGCATAAGGAACGCAAAATCCGGGAACATAACACTGATATGACGGAAACTAGGGCGGCAAGAGTGGAACAAAACACTAGGCGAGAGGCCAAGCCTTCCACCCTTTACCAAGTATATAGATGCATTAAGATAACATGGCAATATAATGATATCCCAACAAGTAAATAATGTTCCAACAAGGAACGGTCTCCAATCTTCACCTGCAACTAGCAACACTATAAGAGGGGCTAAGCAAAGCGGTAACATAGCCAACCAACGGTTTGCTAGGACATGGTGGGTTAGAGGTTTGACATGGCAATTTAGAAGGCATGATAAGCAAGTGGTAGGCATCGTAGCATAGGCATAGCAAAAGAGCGAGCATCTAGCAAAGCAAAGATAGTAGTGATTTCGAGGGTATGATCATCTTGCCTGCAAAGTTGTCAGAGTTGACTGGATCCTCGAAAGCAAACTCAACGGGCTCCTCATTAGCGAACTCGTCTCCCGGCTCTACCCAAACAAGACAAACAAGCAAACGGCGCACAATCAACCACGTGCAAGGCTCAAACAATATGATGCAAACATGATATGCTATGGGGGATGCAAAATGGGATGCATATGCAAGATTTGACAAGGAATGCATGAACCTGGCCTCAACTTGGAAATCCAAGTGTGCCACTGGAAATATGAGATGAAATCGCTTGAAAACGATATAAAGAACGCCGGAATCAGAGTTACGGTTTGGAAATGGCAAGCGATTCAAATATGACCACGTTCTGCGATTTACAGCAAGTAGCCATCTAAATGCAACAAGATAAACATGCTACAGCATCCAAACATGGCATCAAAATACATGGCAGGGATCCATTCATGATGCTTGACAAAAGACTGGCACTGAGCTACGGCCAATTCATCCATTAACAGGCTCAAACAAGCATGGCAAAAATGCATTTGGCAAACAGATCTCAGACTTGGTGAAATTAACACTTGTCTGGAATTTCAGATCAGGTAGCACTCTTTGGAGCATGAAAACAATATGCTACAAGACCTAAAAATGGCAAAGTAAAGCATGGCATGGAGCTACTCAAAGAGGTTAACAAAAGTCCCTTAGTGACCTTGAGCCAAAAGGGATCAGAAAATACATTTGCAAGCATGTGAACATGGCAAAAACATAATCAGTTCTCAGACTTAGAGAAAACTGGAGCATGCTGAAACAGATATCAAGTAGTCATGTTTACGAGCTCGATGCACTCACCACAGAGCAAGTCATGACAATCTAAGCATACACCCATCAAGAATACACAAAATACAAGCTAGACATGGCAAGAACAATAACATAGCATGCACGGATCAACTACAACATCCTCGGCAAAATTGCTAACAAGTAGACAATCTGCCCAGATTCACGAAATGACAAAAGTAGAGCTCGATTGACTCAAGCTAGGGTTCTCCATAATTGGAAAAAAAGACATGGATGGATAGAGCACTATAAGATTAACAAAACATCCTTACTGATCATCCTCAAAAGAGGCATGGATCACTAGGAAACAACATGAACATATGGCATATTGAGATAAACAGATCAAGGACTTAGTGAAAATGCTAAGTCCCTGAAATCAGCATTAGCGAATGCTCCACTTTGCAAGCTTGTGCTAGTCACCACACACATCACAAAAATACATGGGTTGCACCTCTGGATAGATGGAAAAACATATAACAAAACTCATGTAGAGCTCAGGGGCATATCATGCACACAATAATCATGGCAAAAATGACAAATATCTAATTGGAGCAGCAGATCTGACAATTATCTCAAATAGCATTTTTCTAACAGCATTTAGGGCATCAAGATGAACTCAAATGAAAATGATGCAATGAGATGAAATGATGTGCTCTCTGAGGCGAACACATTTTGATATGCTATATGCCCAAAACGGAGCTACGGATGCGGAGTTACGATGCGATGAACATAGACAAAAAGTTAGGGTTTCGGGCAAAAGTCAACCGAGAGAAAAGCTCAGATCCAGATCTGGCCGGGCGCGCGGAACGAGGATCACCGGGCTTCGAGCTGGAGGTCGCCGGAGCTGGTACTTCCCGCGGGGACACCGGAGAGGGGCCGGTTCAACGGATCCGGCCGGCGGGGAGGCGCGGACGACGAGGATCCGCGGCGGCGGGCGGTGTGGCGGCACCGGCGGCGAGGTGCGGCGTGGCCGGAGAAGACCCGCGGTGGCGGCCGGCGAGGATGGCGCGGTGGCGCTAGGCGGCTCCGGTGCCCGGAGTTGGAGGAGATGGGCAGCGCGGGCGCGGGGCGCCTCGGCC
>NC_057806.1:407904725-407928353 GCF_018294505.1 Triticum aestivum
CGGCCTCGAGCCCTCGCGGGCTGGCGGCGGGAGTGGCGGTGTGGGCACGGGCGGTGCCACGTGGCGAGCTGCAATTGGTCCGGGCGGGGCGGCGAACGTGTCCGGCCGGACCGGACGTGTCCGGCGCGGCGCGAGGTGGTGGATCTAGGGTTTCGGGGGTAGGAGAACGAGAATTTCGGAGGGGGTTCTTTATATAGACATAGAGGGAGCTAGGAGAGTCCAAATGAGGTGCGGTTTTCGGCCACGCGATCGTGATTGAACGCCCTAGATGATGGAGAGGGTTTTGGGCGAAAATGGAGAGGTGTTGGGCTGCAACACACACGAGGCCTTTTCGGTCCCTCGGTTAACCGTTGGAGCATCAAACGAAGTCCAAATGGTACGAAACTTGACAGGAGGTCTACCGGTAGTAAACCAAGGCCGCTTGACAAGTCTCGGTCCAATCCGGAAATGTTTAATCCCCACACACGAAATAAAGGTAGAAATGACCACCGGAGGAGAACGGAGCACCAGAATGCAAAACGGACAACCGGGAAGATGCTCAAATGCATAAGATGAACATGTATGCAAATACAATGCACATGATGACATGATATGATATGCATGACAACGATAACAACACACGGAGACAAAAGCCCGAACCCGAGAAAATAAAATAACTTAACGCCGGAAACGGCAAGAGTTGGAGTACATATTGGGAAAATCATATCCGGGGTGTTACATTAAACCCTTCTGGGAACTGGTGCTCCATTACCTCATCGGTGACGCATAGGGGGTGTGCGGTGCCTTTGTGTCGGGCCGTGTCACAACGCAGTTCAGATGAAGTCCGTCTGCGGTTTTCGGCTCGGTCGTGGTTATGCTTGTCGCGCCAGGCTTGATAGCCATTTTCCCGTGCCGAGGCACGCCCCCACGATCCGTAGATTGATCTGGTCTGACCTACTCAATTTTCCAGGTCTTGTCGTAGGTCATATGTGTATCCCCAACCTGTTGTTTCTCTGCTTTTACGGCAAGGTGGTGCAGGCTGGTGTTCGACTTGAGTTGTTGTTCTGTCCCGTCCACGTGACGTGCAGGTGATATGGGCTCCAGCGCCTCATCGTCGAATTGGGGTAGCAGCTTACGCTTCGGGTAACTCTTTGTTGGGCGTTCGAGGCCATATTCTTCGGCTGCGAGGACATTAGTCCATCTGTCATTGAGTAGATCCTGGTCAGCTTGAAGCTGCTGCTACTTCTTTTTTAGGCTTCTTGAAGTGGCTATTAGTCGACGCTTGATGACCCTCAGGTGTAGGGGATCTATCGTAGCCTTTTCGATAAGTAAGAGTGTCGAACCCAATGAGGAGCAGAAGGAAATGATAAGCGGTTTTCAGCAAGGTATTCTCTACAAGCACTGAAATTATCGGTAACAGATGGTTTTGTGATAAGGTAATTTGTAACGAGTAGCAAGTAATAAAAGTAAATAAAGTGCAGCAAGATGGCCCAATCCTTTCTGTAGCAAAGGACAAGCCTGGACAAACTCTTATATGAAGGAAAGCGCTCCCGAGGACACATGGGAATTATCGTCAAGCTAGTTTTCATCACGTTCACATGATTGACGTTCGATACTTTGATAATTTGATATATGGGTGGACCGGTGCTTGGGTGTTGTCCTTACTCGGACAAGCATCCCACTTATGATTAACCCCCACTGCAAGCATCTGCAACTACAACAGAAGTATTAAGGTAAACCTGACCATAGCATGAAACATATGGATCCAAATCAGCCCCTTACGAAGCAACGCATAAACTAGGGTTTAAGCTTCTGTCACTCTAGCAACCCATCATCTACTTATTACTTCCCAATGCCTCCCTCTAGGCCCAAACAATGGTGAAGTGTCATGTAGTCGACATTCACATGACACCACTAGAGGGATGACAACATACATCTCATCAAAATATCGAACGAATACCGAATTCACATGACTAGTTATAGCAAAACTTCTCCCATGTCCTTAGGAACAAATGTAACTACTCACAAAGCATATTCATGTTCATAATCATAGGGGTGTTAATATGCATAATAGATCTGAACATATGATCTTCCACCAAGTAAACCAACTAGCATCAACTACAAGGAGTAATCAACACTACTAGCAACCCACCAGTACCAATCAGAGGTTTGGATACAAAGATTGGATACAAGAGATGAACTAGGGTTTGAGATGAGATGGTGCTGGTGAAGATGTTGATGGAGATTGACCCCCTCCCCATGAGAGGATCGTTGGTGATGATGATGGGGATGATTTCCCCCTCCCAGAGGGAAGTTTCGCCGGCAGAATAGCTCCGCCGGAGCCCTAGATTGGTTCCGCCAAGGTTGCGCCTCGTGGCGGTGGAGTTTCGTCCCGAAAGCTTGCTTCTGATTTTTTTTCTCGGACGAAAGACCTCATATAGCATAAGATGGGCATCGGAGGGCCACCGGGGGCCCACGAGGCAGGGGGCGCGCCTAGGGGGTAGGGAGCGCCCCCCCACCCTCGTGGCTGGTGGGTGGCCCCCCTTTGGTACTTCTTACGCTCAGTATTTTTTATATATTCTGGAAATAACTTCCATGAAGTTTCAGGACTTTTGGAGCTGTGCAGAATAGGTTTCTAATATTTGCTCCTTTTCCAGCCTAGAATCCCAGCTGCCGGCATTCTCCCTCTTCATGTAAACCTTATAAAATAAGAGAGAATAGGCATAAGTATTGTGACATAATGTGTAATAACAACCCATAATGCAATAAATATCGATATAAAAGCATGATGCAAAATGGACGTATCAACTCCCCCAAGCTTAGACCTCGCTTGTCCTCAAGCGAAAGCCGAAATTGAAAAATATGTCCACATGTTTAGAGACAGAGGTGTCGATAAAAATAAAATACGGACATGAGGGCATCATGATCATTCTTAGAACAGCAACATATATATTTTGTCATATGATCTCTTATGCTAAAGTAACAATTCAATCACAATTTCAAGCATGAATCATAAACTTCGTTCAGAACCAACAAACTCTAATCTCAGTCATTGAGGCAATTGCAATTTATCATAACATTGGAAAGAGTCAATACAAGAGCTTTTCAGCAAGTCCACATACTCAACTATCATAGTATTTCACAATTGCTAACACTCACGCAATATTTATGGGTATGGAGTTTTAATCGGACACAGAGAAAGATAGGGGCTTATAGTTTTGCCTCCCAACATTTTATCTCAAGGGTAATGTCAACTATAATGGTTCACGAAAACTCACATCTGATTAGCTATATATATCTGGATCTTTCCAACACATTGTGCTTGCCAAAGGATAAAATGTAAAAGGAAAGGTGAAGATCACCATGACTCTTATATAAGGTAGAAGATAAAAGTAAAAGATAGGCGTTTCACAGAGGGAAGCAGAGGTTGTCATGCGCTTTCAGGGTTGAATTCACAAAATCTTAATGCAAGAGAACGTCACTTTATATTGCCACTTGTGATATGGACCTTTATTATGCAGTCCATCGCTTTTATTTCTTCCACATCACAAGATTGTATAAAGCTTATTTTTCCCCACACTAATAAGTCATACATATTTAGAGAGCAATTTTTATTGCTTGCACCGATGACAACTTACTTTAAGGATCTAACTCAATCCATAGGTAGATATGGTGGCTCATGGCAAAACTGGTTTTAAGGGTATTTGGAAGCACAAGTAGTATCTCTACTTGGTGCAAAGGAATTGGCTAGCAAGAGAGGGAAAGGCAAGCTCAACATGTTGGATGATCCATGAAAATATAATTTATCTCAGATGAAAGAAAACATAACCCATTATGTTGTCTTCCTTGTCCAACATCAACTCTTTAGCATATCATACTTTAATGAGTCCTCACAATCATAAAAGATGTCCAAGATGGTATATTTATATGTGAACCTCTATTTCTTTATTACTTCCTATTAATTGCAACGATGACCAAAACTATGTTTGTCAACTCTCAACAACTTTTATTCATCATACTCTTTATATGTGAGCTCATTACTCTCCATAAGATCCATATGATCTCTTTATTTCTTTTTATTTCTTCTCTTTTTTTATTTAATTCCCTCAAGATCATAGCAAAATAATCAAGCCCTTGACTCAACACTAATCTTTATTATATATAGCTCATGGTCTCGATTACATAGAAGGATCATAAAACCAAACTGACAACTAGATCATACTAAAACTTTATTCTACTAGATCAAGATATTATCAAAAGGATCAAACTAAGAAAAACGGTAAAGATAAAAGTGATGGTGATACGATACCGGGGCACTCCCCCAAGCTTGGTAGTTGCCAAGGGGAGTGCCCATACCAGATACTCAGTTCTTCTTTGTTGGTGAAGAAGGTGGAGTTGTTGATGATGTAGGCTTGTCGTCCCTTTTCCAAGGCATTGGCTCACCATCATAGAAGGATGACCGAGTCTCCTGAATCGTCAAATCTACAGTCAAACTCATCCTCTTGAATCTATATTCATACTCACAGTTTTGATTTTGCAGGTCATAGATCTGGGCTTGGAGGTGCTTGATTTTCTCATGAAGCTTGAAGATGGCCTCCCCAATGTCCTTGACGTCCAGCTTGTGGTTATTGGTGAACCCCGTGATCATAATGTGATTAGAGTCGAGTCCATGCTCCACCATCTCCTGACACTTGAAAACTTGTTGCTCCAATGCCTCGAGCCTTGCCTCCGTGCTTCCGGTTCTCCTTGGTCCCTCAACATCGCGGATGTGCAACAACCTCTCACGCATCTCAATGGTTTGAGGGTGTTGCAGCACCTCCGCGAGGTAGGGGTCGATGACCTTCTCGAAGAACTTTTCCTTGGGGGCACTCAAAGACGACATGACGACCTAGATCTGTCAAAAAAACAGCTCGAAACAAAGACAAGAGATATTTGCATGATACAGTGGTCAAAACCTTCGGGAGATTCTATAATGAATTTTTACCGACCAAAAGAAGTATCATGCAAGAAAAGGGAGTCCGGAGAGCACACGAGGTGCCCATGAGGCAGGGGGCATGCCCAGGGGGTAGGGCGCGCCTCCCGCCCTCGTGGAAGCCTCGTGTCCTTCCTGGACTGCTTTTTATTTTCCTATTTTTCTAAATATTCCAAAACGGAGAAAATTGCCATTAGAACTGTTTTGGAGTCGGTTTACTTACCGTACCATGTACCTATTCCTTTTCGGAGTCTGAAACATTCTGGAAAGTGTCCCTTATGTATTCCTCCGGGGTTACGGTTTCGATAGTATTAATTTCAACATTTATAGGATTACCTGAGATATAATGTCTAATTCTTTGACCGTTCACTACCTTCAGATTTGTGCCTTCGAAGTTGTTGATTTTTATGGCACCGGAACGATAGACGTCCTCGATGACGTAAGGACCTTCCCATTTAGAGAGGAGTTTGCCTGCAAAAAATCTTAAACGATATTTGTATAACAATACATAATCACCTACATTAAACTCACGCTTTTGTATCCTTTTGTCATGCCATCTTTTAACTTTTTATTTAAACAGTTTGGCATTTTCATAGGCCTAGGTTCTCCATTCATCAAGTGAGATAATGTCAAATAACCTCTTCTCACCAGCAAGTTTGAAGTCATAGTTGAGCTCTTTAATAGCCCAATATGCCTTATGTTCTAATTTAATAGGTAAGTGAAATGCTTTACCATAAACCATTTTATACGAAGACATACCCATAGGATTTTTATATGTAGTTCTATAGGCCCATAATGCATCATCAAGTTTCTTGGACCAATTCTTTCTAGATCTATTAACAGTCTTTTGCAAAATTAATTTGAGCTCTCTATTACTTAATTCTACTTGACCACTAGACTGTGGGTGATAAGGAGGTGCAATTCTACGATTAACATCATACTTAGCAAGCATTTTATGAAAAGCACCATGAATAAAATGTGAACCAACATCAGTCATTAAATATCAAGGGACTCCAAACCTCGGAAAAATAACTTCTTTAAGCATCTTAATAGAGGTGTTATGATCAGCACTACTAGTTGGAATAGCTTCTACCCACTTAGTAACGTAATCAACAACAACTAAAATATGTGTATACCCATTAGAGGAAGGAAAAGGTCCCATATAATCAAAGCGCCAAACATCAAATGGTTCAATAACAAGTGAATAATTCATAGGCATCTCTTGACGTCTACTAATATTACCAATTGTTTGACATTCATCACAAGACAAGACAAACTTACGGGCATCCTTGAAGAGAGTAGGCCAATAAAAACCGGATTGCAATACCTTGTGTGCAGTTCTATCTCCAGCATGGTGTCCTCCATAGGCTTCGGAGTGACACTTGCGTAGGATCTGTTCCTGTTCATGCTCACGTACACAACGTCTAATAACACCATCTGCTCCTTCTTTATAAAGATGTGGGTCATCCCAAAAGTAATGTCTTAAATCATAGAAGAACTTTTTCTTTTGCTGGTATATGTGAAACTAGGTGGTATAAATTTAGCAACAATGTAATTAGTATAATCAGCATACCACGGAGCAGTACGAGAAACATTTATGACATTTAATTATTCATCAGGAAAGCTATCATCAATAGGTAGTGGGTCATCAAGAACATTCTCTAACCTAGACAAGTTGTCTACAATGGGGTTCTCAGCTCCCTTTCTATCAATAATATGCAAATCAAATTCTTGTAGCAAGAGAACCCATCTAATAAGTTTAGGTTTAGCATCTTTCTTTTCCATGAGGTATTTAATAGCGGCATGACCAGTGTGAATGGTTACTTTAGAATCAACAATATAAGGTCTGAACTTATCACAAGCAAATACAACTGCTAAGAATTCCTTTTCAGTAGTAGCATAATTTCTCTGGGCACCGTATAGGGTTTTACTAGCATATTGGATAACATTTAATTTCTTATCAACTCTTTGTCCTAGAACAGCCCCTACAACATAATCACTAGCATCACACATAATTTCAAAGGGTAAATTCCAATCAGGTGGCTGAACAATAGGTGCAGAAATCAGGGCTTTCTTAAGTATTTCAAATGCTTCTACACAATCATCATCAAAGACAAAAGGAATATCTTTTTGTAATAGATTAGTCAGAAGCCGAGAATTTTTTGATAAGTCCTTAATGAACCTCCTATAAAAACCGGCATGACCGAGGAAGCTTCTTATAACTTTAATGTCCTTGGGACATGGCATCTTTTTAATAGCATCAACTTTAGCTTTATCAACTTCAATGCCTCGTTCACAAATTTTATGCCCCAAGACAATACCTTCGTTAACCATAAAGTGGCATTTCTCCCGATTCAGAACAAGATTAGTTTCTTCACATCTCTGCAAAACTTGATCAAGGTTGCTCAAGAAATCATCAAAAGAGGATCCATAAATGAAGAGATCGTCCATGAAAACCTCACATATCTTTTCACAAAAGTCAGAAAATATAGCCATCATACATCTTTGAATGGTAGCAGGTGCATTAAATAAACCAAAAGGCATACGTCTATAAGCAAAAGTACTGAAATGTCAAGTGAAAGTGGTCTTTGCTTGATCATCAGCTAATACATGTATTTGAGAGAAACCAGAATAACCATCTAGAAAGCAAAAATGTGTATGCTTGGATAATCTTTCTAGCATTTTATCAATAAAAAGTAAGGGGTAATGATCTTTTTAGTAGCCTTATTTAATTTGCGGAAATCAATTATCATCCTATAACATGTAATAATTCTTTGCGAAATCAATTCATCTTTATCATTAGGAACGACAGTGATACCTCCCTTCTTAGGGACACAATGGACAGGACTTACCCACTGACTATCAGCAACGGGATAAATTATACCTGCCTCAAGGAGTTTTAATATTTCCTTTCTTACCACTTCTTTCATCTTAGGATTTAGCCGTCATTGGTGATCAATAACTGGTTTGGCATCCTTATCCAAATTTATTTTGTGCTGACATAGAGTGGGACTAATGCCCTTAAGATCATCAAGAGTATATCCAATAGCAACATGGTGCTTCTTCAGAGTTTTCAATAATTTCTTTTCTTCATGCTCTGAAAGTTTAGCACTAATAATAACAGGATATATTTTCTTTTCATCAAGATAAGCATATTTAAGAGTATCAGGCAATGGTTTAAACTCAAACACGGGATCACCCTTGGGTGGAGGAGGATCCCCTAGGATTTCAACAGGCAAATTGTGTTTCAGAATGGGTCCTTGTTTAAAGAATACTTCATCTATTTCCCTTCTTTCATTCATAAACATATCATTCTCATGGTCTAGCAAATATTGTTCTAAAGGATCATTAGGAGGCACAACAATAGAAGCAAGACCAATAATTTCATATTTACTAGGCAATTCTTCATCACGGGGTTGTCTGCGAAATTTAGAAAAATTAAACTCATGAGACATATCATCCAAACCAATAGTAACAACATCCTTCTTGCAATCTATCTTAGCATTAACAGTATTCAAAAAGGGTCTACCAAATATAATGGGGCAAAAGCTATCTTGAGGGGAACCAAGAACAAGGAAATCAGCAGGATATTTAGCCATCCCACACAAGACTTCAATGTCTCTAACAATCCCAATTGGTGAAATAGTATCTCTATTAGCAAGCTTAATGGTAACATTGATATCTTCTATCTCAGTTGGTGCAATATCATGCATAATTCCTTTGTATAAGGAAATAGGTATTGCACTAGCACTAGCACCCATATCACACAAGCCATGATAACAATGATCTCCTATTTTAACAGAAATAACAGGCATGCCTACCACAGGTCTATGTTTATCTTTAGCACCAGGTTTAGCAATTCTAGCAGCCTCATCACAAAAGTAAATAACATGCCCATTAATATTATCAGCCAAGAGATCTTTAACAATAGCAATATTAGGTTCAACTTTAACTTGCTCATGGGGTGCATAAGTTCATCACACAACTCATGATTGGGGAATGAATATAATATTTACTTAAGCCTCCCCCAAGCTTGAGCGACGCTTTCTCCTTCGCGAGGCCAAAAAATATAAATATAATTACGATCACGATGAACAAGATGCATAGGATAAAACTTTTGATGGAATTCCAATTTCAACCGTTTGTAGTCCCATGATCCCATATCATCACACAGCCTATACCATGTCAATGCATCTCCCTTCAAAGATAAAGGGAAGTCCTTCTTCTTGATAACATCATCAGGCATACATGCAAGCTTAAATAATCCACAAACTTCATCCACATAGATTAAGTGTAAGTCGGGATGCAATGTTCCATCTCCTGCAAAAGGATTAGCTAGTAGTTTCTCTATCATACCCGAAGGAATTTCAAAACATTTTCAGTAGGTTCAGTAGGTTGAGGAGCAACTATTTTCTCTACCGGTCGGGGTGAAGATACCCCGAACAAGCCCCTCAAAGGATTACTTTCCATAGTAACAAGTGACAGTAAATTTCAGCACACTATATAAATTTTTCCTTACCAAATTCCACCTACCAAAGGTGCTTCACTCACCGGCAAAGGCGCCAGAAAAGAGTCTTGATGACCCACAAGTGTAGGGGATCTATCGTAGCCTTTTCGATAAATAAGAGTGTCGAACCCAACGAGGAGCCGAAGGAAATAATAAGCGGTTTTCAGCAAGGTATTCTCTGCAAGCACTGAAATTATCGGTAATAGATAGTTTTGTGATAAGGTAATTTGTAACGAGTAGCAAGTAATAAAAGTAAATAAAGTGCAGCAAGATGGCCCAATCCTTTTTGTAGCAAAGGACAAGCCTGGACAAACTCTTATATGAAGGAAAGCGCTCCCGAGGACACATGGGAATTATCACCAAGCTAGTTTTCATCACGTTCATATGATTCGCGTTCGGTACTTTGATAATTTGATATGTGGGTGGACCGGTGCTTGGGTTCTGTCCTTACTTGGACAAGCATCCCACTTATGATTAACCCTCATTGCAAGCATCCGCAACTACAATAGAAGTATTAAGGTAAACCTAACCATAGCATGAAACATATGGATCCAAATCAGTCGCTTATGAAGCAACGCATAAACTAGGGTTTAAGCTTCTGTCACTCTAGCAACCCATCATCTACTTATTACTTCCCAATGCCTCCCTCTAGGCCCAAACAATTATGAAGTGTCATGTAGTCGACATTCACATGACACCACTAGAGGGATGACAACATACATCTCATCAAAATATCGAACGAATACCAAATTCACATGACTACTTATAGCAAGACTTCTCCCATGTCCTCAGAAACAAACGTAACTAGTCACAAAGCATATTCATGTTCATAATCAGAGGGGCATTAATATGCATAATGGATCTGAACATATGATCTTCCACCAAGTAAACCAACTAGCATCAACTACAAGGAGTAATCAACACTACTAGCAACCCACAGGTACCAATCAGAGGTTTCGATACAAAGATTGGATACAAGAGATGAACTAGGGTTTGAGATGAGATGGTGCTAGTGAAGATGTTGATGGAGATTGACCCCCACCCGATGAGAGGATCGTTGGTGATGACGATGGTGATGATTTCTCCCTCCCGGAGGGAAGTTTCCCCTGCAGAATAGCTCTGCCAGGGACCTAGATTGGTTTCGCCAAGGTTCCGCCTCGTTGTAACACCCTCGATGCGACTATAACTCCCACGTGTCGAGGCACGACTTAGAGGCATAATCGCATTAACGACATATGTCACAAGTTAGGCAATCTTCACAACATCCCATGTAATATAGATAATAAAAGGGGAGATAACATAGTTGGCTTACACTCGCCACGTCAATCAAGTACATAAATAACATTACATCATCCAAACACTCATGGCCCGACTACGGCGCCAAAATAAAAAAACCCAACATGCGACACGGTCCCGATCACCCCCAACTAGGCACCACTACTGATCATCAGGAAAGGAAACATAGTATCGTTGAGAGTCTTCGTCGAACTCCCACTTGAGCTTGAGCGCGTCACCTGGAGAAGAATCATCAGGCCCTGCATCTGGTGTAATAATAATCCGTGAGCCACAGGGACTCAGCAATCTCGCACCCTTGCGATCAAGACTATTTAAGCTTATAGGTATGGCAAGGTAAATATGTGGAGCTGCAGCAAGCGACTAGCATATATGGTGGCTATCCTGTTCGCAATAGAGAGCGAGAAGAGAAGGCAAAGCGCGAACGCATAACTAGAGGGCAAATCCTATGGCAAACATTACTCAACACCGTGTCCACTTCCCGGACTCCGCCGAGAAGAGGCCATCACGGTAACACACTTAGTTGATTCATTTTAATTAAGTTAAGGTTCAAGTTATCTACAACCGGACATTAACAAATTCCCATCTGCCCATAACCGCGGGCACGGCTTTCGAAAGTTCAAATCCCTGAAGGGGAGTCCCAACTTAGCCCATGACAAGCTCTCACGGTCAACGAAGGAATAGACCTCCTCCCGAGACGTTCTGATCAGACTCAGTACCTCTGTTCTTCAAGACACTTCGACAGGTTAAAACAAGACCAGCAACACCGCCCGAATGTGCCGACAAATCCCGATAGGAGCTGCACATATCTCGTTCTCAGGGCACACTCAGATGAGACATCCTACGAGTAAAACCAACCCTCAAGTTGCCCCGAGGTGGCCCCGCAGTCTACTCGGTCAGACCAACACTCAGAGGAGCACTGGCCCGGGGGGGTTTAAATAAGATGACCCTTGGGCTCCGGAAACCCAAGGATAAAAGAGGCTAGGTGGAAAATGGTAAAATCAAGGTTGGGCATTGCTGGAAAAGCTTTAATCAAGGCGAACTATCAAGGGGTTCCCATTATAACCCAACCGCGTAAGGAACGCAAAATCCGGGAACATAACACCGATATGACGGAAACTAGGGCGGCAAGAGTGAACAAAACACTAGGCGAGAGGCCGAGCCTTCCACCCTTTACCAAGTGTATAGATACATTAAGATAACAAGATAATATAATGATATCCCAACAAGTAAATAAATGTTCCAACAAGGAACGGTCTCCAATCTTTACCTGCAACTAGCAACGCTATAAGAGGGGCTGAGCAAAGCGGTAACATAGCCAAACAACGGTTTGCTAGGACAAGGTGGGTTAGAGGTTTGACATGGCAATTTGGGAGGCTTGAAAGCAAGTGGTAGGCATCGTAGCATTGGCATAGCAAAAGAGCGAGCAATCTAGCATAGCAAAGATAGTAGTGATTTCGAGGGTATAATCATCTTGCCTGCAAAGTTGTCAGAGTTGACTGGATCCTCGAAAGCAAACTCAACGGGCTCCTCGTTAGCGAACTCGTCACCCGGCTCTACCCAAACAATATAAACAAGCAACAAGGACACAATCAACCACGTGCAAAGCTCAAACAATATGATGCAAAGATGGTATGCTATGCGGGATGCGATGCAGGATGCATATGCAAGATTTGACAAGGAGTGCATGAACCTGGCCTCAACTTGGGAATCCAAATGTGCCATTGGAAAGATGAGAGGAAATCGCTTGAAAATGATATAAAGAATGCCGGAATCGGAGTTACGGTTTGGAAATGGCAAGCAATTCAAATATGACACCGGTCTGCGACAGCAAGTAGCCATCTAAATGCAACAAGATGAACATGCTACATCACCCAAACATGATTAAAAAATACATGGCAGGGATGCATTCAGGATGCTTAACAAAAGTCTAGCGCTGAGCTACGGCCAATTCATCCATTAACAGGTTCACACAAGCATGGCAAAAATGCATATGACAAACAGATTCCAGACTTAGTGAAATTAACACTTGTCTGGAATTTCAGATCAGATAGCACTCTTCGGAGCAACAAAACTACATGCTACAGGACCTGAACATGGCAAAGTAAAGCTTGGCATGGAGCTACTCAAAGAGCTTAACAAAAGTCCCTTAGTGACCTTGAGCCAAAAGGGATCAGAAAATACAATTCCAAGCATGTGAACATGGCAAAAACATAAACAGTTCTCAGACTTGGTGAAAACTGGAGCATGCTGAAAACAGATATCAAGTAGGCATGTTTACGAGCACGATGCACTCACTACGGAGCAAGTCATGATAATCTAAGCATACACCCATCAAGAATACACAAAATGCAAGCTAGACATGGCAAGAACAATAACATAGCATGCACGGATCAACTACAACATCCTCAGCAAAATCGCTAACAAGTAGACAATCTGCCCAGATTCACGAAGTAGCAAAAATAGAGCTCGATTGACTTAAGCTAGGGTGCTCCATAATTTCAAACAAAGACATGGATGGATAGAGCACTACAATAATAACAAAACATCCTTACTGATCATCCTCAAAAGAGGCACGGATCACTAGGAAACAACATGAACATACAGCAACATGAGATAAACAAGTCAAGGACTTAGTGGAAATGCTAAGTCCCTGAAATCAGCATTACCAAGTGCCTCACTTTGCAAGTTTGTGCTAGTCACCACACACATCACAAAAATACATGGGTTGCACCTCTAGAAAGATGGCAAAACGCTTAACAAAACATATGTAGAGCTCATGGGCATATCATGCACACAATAAACATGGAAAAATGACAAATATCTAAATGGAGTAGCAGATCTGACAATTATCTCAAGTAGCACTCTTCTAACAGAATTTCGGGCATCAAGACGAACTCGAATGAAAATGATGCAATGGAATGAAATGATATACTCTCTGAGATGAACATTTTGATATGCTATATGCCAAAAACGGAGTTATGGATGCAAAGTTACGATGCGATGAACAGGAGCATATGAGCTAGGGTTTCGGGCAAAAAGTCAACCGTCGGGATCCAGATCCAGATCCGGGGCACGCGGTTCGAAGTTCGTCGGCCGGAGTTCGCTCGAGCTCGCCGGAGCAGGGGCTTGCCGGAGAGGGGCCTTGAGAGGAGGAGGGGCCAGCGGGGAGGCGCCGGCGACGAGGTCGGCGAGGTCGGCGGCGGCCGGGCGCGCGGTGGTCGGCGAGGTGGCGGAGGTGTAGAGGAGCCGCCACGGTGGAGCTCCCCGGCGGTGAGGCCGAGCGGCGAAGGCGCGGTGGCGGCGGTGTACCAGGCGGCGGGGCGAGGGAGACGAAGCCCCGGGTGGCGGCGGCGGATCCCGGGCCACGGGCCGAGCGGGCCCGCGCGAAGTTGGCGGCGATGTGGGGCACCCGCGCCACGTGGCGCGCCCCGGTTGGCGGCGGCAGTTAGTCCGGAGGGAACCAGACGTGTCCGGCGGCGGAGATGATTTTTTTTAGGGTTTGGAAGGGGGAGATCCGGAATTTCGAGAGGGGGACCTATTTATAGGCATAGAGGGAGCTAGGAGAGTCCAAATGAGGTGCGGTTTTCGGCCACGCGGTCGTGATCGAATGCTCTAGATGATGGAGAGGGTTTAGGTGGGTTTAGGGCCAAATTGGAGGGGTGTTGGGCTGCAACACACACGAGGCCTTTTCGGCCCCTCGGTTAACCGTTGGAGTATCAAACGAAGTCCAAATGGTACGAAACTTGATAGGCGGTCTACCGGTAGTAAACCAAGGCCGCTTGGCAAGTCTCGGTCCAATCCAGAAAACTTTAATCCCCACACACGAAAGAAAGGTAGAAATGACCACCGGAGGAGAACGAAGCGCCGGAATGCAAAACGGACAACGGGGAAAATGCTTGAATGCATGAGACGAACACGTATGCAAATGCAATGCACATGAAGACATGATATGAGATGCATGACAACGACCACAACACACGGAGACAAAAACCCGAACCCGAGAAAATAAAATAACTTAAAGCCAGAAACGGCAAGAGTTGGAGTACAAATTGGGAAAGTTACATCCGGGGTGTTACAACACTCCACCACTATGAAAGGATCTCGTCCCAAGATCTAGGACTAAAAGAACGCCGGGTACTCAGAACGGAGGTGATCCTCGCGTTCCCAGGTATCTTCACGGTCAGAATGGTGTGTCCACTTGACTTTGAGGAATTTAATTGACTTGTTGCGAGTCTTGCGTTCAGTCTCTTCAAGAATAGCAACTGGGTGCTCATGATAAGAGAGATCTTCTTGGAGCTCAATGTCCTCGAAGTTGACGGTGCGGTCAGGAGTCTTGAAGCACTTTCGGAGCTGGGAGACATGGAACACATCATGAACATTTGCAAAGTTTGAAGGGAGCTTGAGTTGATAGGCGAGATCGCCTCTCTTGCTGACAATCTTGAAAGGTCCCACGTATCTGGGGGCAAGCTTCCCTTTGATACCGAAGCGACGAGTACCTTTCATAGGAGAGACGCGGAGGTAAACATGATCTCCGATCTCGAAAGCCAAATCACTGTGCTTACTGTCATAGTAGCTCTTCTGGCGGGATTGGGCTGCTTTGAGGTTATCTCGAATGACTTTGCACATTTCCTCTGCCTCTGTGATTAAGTCATTTCCCAAAAGCTGACGATCACCGGTTTCAGACCAGTTGAGAGGGGCACGGCACTTCCTGCCATACAGAATTTCAAATGGGGCCTTGCCCAAAGTTGC
Source organism: Triticum aestivum (assembly GCF_018294505.1). Classification (NCBI taxonomy): domain Eukaryota; kingdom Viridiplantae; phylum Streptophyta; class Magnoliopsida; order Poales; family Poaceae; genus Triticum; species Triticum aestivum. The sequence continues at coordinate 407,920,229 of NC_057806.1, forward strand.
TTGAAAACTATTGTTGTAGGAGAATTCAGCATATGGAAGACAATCCTCCCACTTCATGCCGAAGGAGATCACACAAGCCTTGAGCAAATCTTCGAGAATCTGGTTGACACGCTCGACTTGGCCACTAGTTTGAGGATGGAATGTTGTGCTGAAGCGGATGTTGGTGCCCATGGCCTTCTGAAAAGAATCCCAAAACTTGGAGGTAAAGATGCTGCCATGGTCTAAAGAGATCACTTGTGGAATACCGTGCAGAGAGACAATCCGAGAGGTATAGAGTTCCGCCAATTGAGCTGCAGTGATTGACTCTTTGATAGGAAGAAAGTGAGCCACTTTAGTGAGTTTGTCGATGACAACGAATATAGCATCATTGCCACGCTTGGACTTTGGAAACCCAGTCACGAAGTCCATCTCAATGTGGTCAAACTTCCATTCTATAATGGCAAGAGGTTGGAGGAGACCTGCTGGCCTATGGTGTTCTGCCTTCACTCTTCTGTAGACATCACATTCATTCACGAATTGAGCAATCTCGCGCTTCATTCGAGTCCACCAACAAGCCTGCTTGAGGTCCTGATACATCTTCGTGCTCCCAGGGTGGATGGAGAGAAGAGAATTGTGGGCCTCGTTCATGATCACTTTACGAAGTTCACCTTTGGGCACAACAATACGATCCTCAAAGAAGAGAGTATCCTTGTCATCAAGGCGGTAGCACTTGTACTTGGGTTGACTCTTGGCAATCCCAATCTTCACCTTTTTCACCATAGCATCAAGAAGCTGGGCATGGCAAATCTGGTCTTCCAAGGTAGGAGAGACTTGAAGGTTGGCGAGGAAACCTTGAGGAACAACTTGCAGGTTAAGTTTGCGGAAAGCTTCACAAAGCTCGGGTTGATAAGACTTGAGAATAAGACTGTTGCAATAAGCCTTCCTGCTCAATGCGTCAGCAATCACATTGGCCTTGCCTGGAGTATACTCGATACTCGGATTATACTCTTGAATCATTTCGACCCATCGAGTTTGCCTGAGGTTGAGATTAGGCTGAGTGAAGATGTACTTGAGACTCTTGTGGTCAGTGAAAATGTCTACTTTTCTTCCCAATAAGAGATGTCTCCAAGTCAAAAGAGCATGCACAACTGCCGCCAACTCGAGATCATGAGTGGGGTAGTTCTTTTCATTAGGCTTCAACTGGTGAGAGGTATAAGCAACAACTTTCTTCTCTTGCATCAAGACCTTGGAGAGAGGCATCACAAAAGACCTCGTACGGCTTGGATTCATCAGGCGGAGTCAGAACTGGAGCAGTGATCAATTTCTCTTTCAAAGTGTTGAAAGCAATGTCACACTTCGGAGACCAAACGTACTTGACGTGCTTCTGGAGAAGATTTGAGAGAGGCTTCGCGATCTTAGAAAAGTTTTCAACGAATCTTCGACAATAGCTTGCGAGATCGAGGAAGCTACGGAGTTGCTTCACGTTCTGAGGAGGTTCCCAATTCACAATTGCAGACACCTTCTCAGGATTCACGGCAATGCCCTTGGCAGAGATGATATGACCAAGATAAAGAACCTCATCGAGCCAAAATTCGCACTTGGAGAACTTGGCGTAGAACTGGTGTTCTCTGAGCTTATCGAGCACCAAACGCAAGTGCTTGGCATGATCTTCCTTGTTCTTCGAGAAAACCAGAATGTCGTCGAGATAGACCAAAACAAAGTCATTGGTGTAGGCATTGAAGATGAAGTTCATCATGCGAGAGAACGTCGGAGGAGTGTTGACAAGGCCAAAAGACATGACAGTGTATTCATATGAACCATAGCTTGTCCTGAAAGCCGTCTTGGGAATATCTTGCTCACAGATTCGAATCTGATGATAACCCATACGGAGATCAAGCTTGGAGAATACTTGGGCACCTTTGAATTGTTCAAACAGCTCGTTGATGTTGGGAAGTGGGTATTTGTTCTTTATGGTCTTCTTGTTCAATGGACGGTAATCAACACAAAGTCGGTCCATTCCATCCTTCTTCTTCACAAAAAGAACACCACAACCCCACGGAGAAGAACTAGGCTGGATGAGACCCATTCTCTCTTGAATATCGAGTTGCTTCTTCAGCTCCTTCAACTCTTCAGGTCCGAGCTTGTAAGGACATTTGCAAACAGGTTCCGTGCCAGGCTCAAGATCAATAAAGAATTCAACTGGCCGGTGCGGAGGCATTCCTGGAAGCTCTTCTGGAAAGACGTCTTGATATTCGCAAACGACTGGAATTTGCGAGATGGCATCGAGTTCACCCTTCTCATTGAGAGAAAACAGACGGATTGTATCATCACGAGCGGCAAAGACAATTACATCCTTAGACGAATGAGTCAATTGAATCTGCCTGGCAGCACAATCAAGATGCGCCTTGTGCTTAGAAAGCCAATCCATTCCGAGAATAAGATCAATATCCGAGTTACCAAGAACCACCGAAGAAGAGAGAAACTTGTAATCGCCCAATGTGATAGAGATATCGGGAGAAACCAAACTAGAAGTCAAAAGCTTGCCGGGAGAAACAACTTGCATGACTTTGGGCATGATCTCAGTATCAACATTGTGCTTCGATGCAAAAGGGCATGACAAGAAAGAATGCAATGCACCAGTGTCAAAAAGAACTTTTGCAGGAATATCGTTAACTGGAAGGTTACCCATGATGACATCTGACGAGTCCTCTGCCTGAGCTGCATTCATCAAATTGACCTTGGCGTACTTGGGGTTATGCTTGACCACAGCTGTACTTCCAATCTGACAGGAGGAGGAGGAAGAAGACGCCTCTGGTTGAAACACTTGTAGGCATAGTGACCCTTCTGTTGGCACTTTTTGCACGTGACCTCTGAAAGCAGACGGTGATACGGAGCGCTCGATCTTGGAGCTTGAGACGAAGTATTGTTCTGAAAGCCAGGGTTGGGTGGGTGGGAAGATCCACTGCCACCTTTGCTCTTTTGCTGATACGGCTGACGGAACGGAGGAGGAGGAAGCCAATACTTCTGCTGCTTGTCCACTTGAGTAGAGGAAGAAGGAGTAGCATCTCTGACTCGCTTCTTGGAAGCATTACACCTCAATTGAGCAGCCTCTTGCTTCAACGCCATGTTGTAGAACTCATCATACCTCACGGGTTCAAAGAGAACAAGAGCGAGCTGAATTTCTTCTCTGAGACCACCCCTGAACTGGTATATCATGCTCTTCTCATCAGGGACGTCCTGCTTGGCAAAGAGGGCGAGCTTCTGAAACAACTTGTTGTAGTCATAGACAGACAAAGAGCCTTGTTTCAGGTTGCGGAATTCCTCATGCTTGCTTTCAAACACGCTCTGAGGAATATGATGAGCTCTGAAATCTTGACGGAATTCATCCCAGGTAATAATACGTCCACCTCTGGAATCCTTGTACTGCTGGAACCATTCTGCAGCTTGATCTTTGAGTTGGAAGGAAGCGAACTTGACAAAGTCCTCAGGCCTAACATTACTGCACTCGAAATGCTTGCACAGATCCACAAGCCAATCGTCAGGATCGGTTGCCTCAACACAATTGTTGAAAGTCTTTGGCCCATTAGCAAGGAACTGGTTGAGTGTAGCAAAGTGATTCTGATTGTTGCCTTGGTTCCCTTGGTTGCCTTGATTGCGCTCTTGGAGAATTTGCATGATCAACTGTGTGTTTGCATTGGTTGTGGCCATCACAGCTTGCCATGCCTCCGGAGGAGGTGGAGGTGGTGGCGGATCAGGATTCGGAGTCGTGCGCGTTGGAGGAGCCATCCTAAAGAGGTTGACATCCATTAGCACATTGATAGACAAATATTGAAGCTGAATCCAACGGAATGAAAATTGCAACATGAAGTCTTCACATCCGAACAAAATGAATGAATGCATTCCTCTTGAAATGGTCACATATCCATAAATTGAGAAGCCACTTAAAATTAAGGTAGAGAAATAAATCAACAAGGTATGGATCAAGAACGAATAATCGGTAAGAAATCCCAATCTCAAACCAATATCCGTGGAAGAAGAACTAGAGCTACAAGAATTCCCACCTATGAAACTCCCGAACCTTTCCGGTTATGCAATCAGGTGTTGGGGATACAGGGGAAGCATAATATCTCACCCAAATCTAGCAAATCCTACATCTAGCTGTATCCATCCTTCAACACATAACCAAGAAAAACTTCGAAAACCATCTACCTCAACCTTCTAAAAGCATCCGTTATACAAGTTATGGCGATACTCCTGAACTCCCGCCCCAGTACTGGGTGGCGTCGAGGTTATCTCATCAACGAACTGCATAAAAGAGATTTTCGATGTCGGCGTACTAAAATCAGGTATTCCAGAATTGCAACAATAAAATTATGACGACAACACCTCAGAGCTCAACTCCCCGGGACACTTCCACAAAACCCCTGACAGGAGGCACCAAGACAATGTTCTCATCATAACACCATCGGAACGATTCCAAGATACCCGCGTGATCCTAATTTTTTTTTATGAAATTTGAGAAGAGAAGAGTCAAAACTCTACGTTAGGACGCCTTACCAGAGCGATGAGGAGACTGGGAAGTAAAAAGAATTCCTAAACTCTCCGATATATAATTCCTAAATGACTCAAAACATTTTTCTAGACACAACTCGGCCGCTAAAAACGATCAAGCAATGGGGCTCCTAAGGTTGGGGAAGGCTCTGATTACCAACTTGTAACACCCTTGATGCGATTATAACTCCCACGTGTCGAGGCGCGACTTAGAGGCATAATCGCATTAAAGGCATATGTCACAAGTTAGGCAATCATCACAACATCCCATGTAATATAGATAATAAAACGGAAGATAACATAGTTGGCTTACACTCGCCACGTCAATCAAGTACATAAATAACATTACATCATCCAAACACTCATGGCCCGACTACGATGCCAAAATAAAAAAAACCAAACATGCGACACGGTCCCGATCACCCCCAACTGGGCACCACTACTGATCATCAGGAAAGGAAACATAGTATCGTTGAGAGTCTTCGTCGAACTCCCACTTGAGCTTGAGCGCGTCACCTGGAGAAGAATCATCAGTCCCTGCATCTGGTGTAATAATAATCCGTGAGCCATAGGGACTCAGCAATCTCGCACCCTTGCGATCAAGACTATTTAAGCTTATAGGTATGGCAAGGTAAATATGTGGAGCTGCAGCAAGCGACTAGCATATATGGTGGCTATCCTGTTCGCAATAGAGAGCGAGAAGAGAAGGCAAAGCGCGAACGCATAACTAGAGGGCAAATCCTGCGGCAAACATTACTCAACACCGTGTCCACTTCCCGGACTCCGCCGAGAAGAGGCCATCACGGTAACACACTCAGTTGATTCATTTTAATTAAGTTAAGGTTCAAGTTATCTACAACCGGACATTAACAAATTCCCATCTGCCCATAACCGCGGGCACGGCTTTCGAAAGTTCAAATCCCTACAGGGGAGTCCCAACTTAGCCCATGACAAGCTCTCAGGGTCAACGAAGGAATAGACCTCCTCCCGAGACGTTCCGATCAGACTCGGTACCTCGGTTCTTCAAGACACTTCGACAGGTTAAAAAAAGACCAGCAACACTGCCCGAATGTGCCGACAAATCCCGATAGGAGCTGCACATATCTCGTTCTCAGGGCACACTCAGATGAGACATCCTACGAGTAAAACCAACCCTCAAGTTGCCCCAAGGTGGCCCCGCAGTCTACTCGGTCGGACCAACACTCAGAGGAGCACTGGCCCGGGGGGGTTTAAATAAGATGACCCTCAGGCTCCGGAAATCCAAGGGAAAAAGAGGCTAGGTGGCAAATGGTAAAACCAAGGTTGGGCATTGCTGGAAAAGCTTTAATCAAGGCGAACTATCAAGGAGTTCCCATTATAACCCAACCGCGTAAGGAACACAAAATCCGGAAACATAACACCGATATGACGGAAACTAGGGCGGCAAGAGTGGAACAAAACACTAGGAGAGAGGCCGAGCCTTCCACCCTTTACCAAGTGTATAGATACATTAAGATAACAAGATAATATAATGATATCCCAACAAGTAAATAAATGTTCCAACAAGGAACGGTCTCCAATCTTCACCTGCAACTAGCAACGCTATAAGAGGGGCTGAGCAAAGCGGTAACATAGCCAAACAACGATTTGCTAGGACAAGGTGGGTTAGAGGTTTGACATGGCAATTTGGGAGGCTTGAAAGAAAGTGGTAGGCACCGTAGCATTGGCATAGCAAAAGAGCGAGCAATCTAGCATAGCAAAGATAGTAGTGATTTCGAGGGTATGATCATCTTGCCTGCAAAGTTGTCAGAGTTGACTGGATCCTCGAAAGCAAACTCAACGGTCTCCTCGTTAGCGAACTCGTCACCCGGATCTACCCAAACAATATAAACAAGCAACAAGGACACAATCAACCACGTGCAAAGCTCAAACAATATGATGCAAAGATGGTATGCTATGCGGGATGCGATGCGGGATGCATATGCAAGATTTGACAAGGAGTGCATGAACCTGGCCTCAACTTGGGAATCCAAGTGTGCCACTGGAAAGATGAGAGGAAATCGCTTGACAACGATATAAAGAATGCCGGAATCGGAGTTACGGTTTGGAAATGGCAAGCAATTCAAATATGACACCGGTCTGCGATTTACAGCAAGTAGCCATCTAAATGCAACAAGATGAACATGCTACATCACCCAAACATGATTAAAAAATACATGGCAGGGATGCATTCAGGATGCTTAACAAAAGTCTAGCGCTGAGCTACGGCCAATTCATCCATTAACAGGTTCACACAAGCATGGCAAAAATGCATATGACAAACAGATTCCAGACTTAGTGAAATTAACACTTGTCTGGAATTTCAGATCAGATAGCACTCTTCGGAGCAATAAAACTACATGCTACAGGACCTGAACATGGCAAAGTAAAGCTTGGCATGGAGCTACTCAAAGAGCTTAACAAAAGTCCCTTAGTGACCTTGAGCCAAAAGGGATCAGAAAATACAATTCCAAGCATGTGAACATGGCAAAAACATAAACAGTTCTCAGACTTGGTGAAAACTGGAGCATGCTGAAAACAGATATCAAGTAGGCATGTTTACGAGCACGATGCACTCACTACGGAGCAAGTCATGATAATCTAAGCATACACCCATCAAGAATACACAAAATGCAAGCTAGACATGGCAAGAACAATAACATAGCATGCACGGATCAACTACAACATCCTCGGCAAAATCGCTAACAAGTAGACAATCTGCCCAGATTCACGAAGTAGCAAAAATAGAGCTCGATTGACTTAAGCTAGGGTGCTCCATAATTTCAAACAAAGACATGGATGGATAGAGCACTACAATAATAAAAAAACATCCTTACTGATCATCCTCAAAAGAGGCACGGATCACTAGGAAACAACATGAACATACGGCAACATGAGATAAACAGGTCAAGGACTTAGTGGAAATGCTAAGTCCCTGAAATCAGCATTACCAAGTGCCTCACTTTGCAAGCTTGTGCTAGTCACCACACACATCACAAAAATACATGGGTTGCACCTCTGGAAAGATGGCAAAACCCTTAACAAAACATATGCAGAGCTCATGGGCATATCATGCACACAATAAACATGGCAAAAATGACAAATATCTAAATGGAGTAGCAGATCTGACAATTATCTCAAGTAGCACTCTTCTAACAGAATTTCGGGCATTAAGATGAACTCGAATGAAAATGATGCAATGGAATGAAATGATGTACTCTCTGAGATGAACATTTTGATATGCTATATGCCAAAAACGGAGTTACGGATGCAAAGTTACGATGCGATGAATAGGAGCATATGAGCTAGGGTTTCGGGCAAAAAGTCAACTGTCGGGATCCAGATCCAGATCCGGGGCACGCGGTTCGAGGTTTGTCGGCTGGAGTTCGCTCGAGCTCGCCGGAGCAGGGGCTTGCCGGAGAGGGGCCTTGAGAGGAGGAGGGGCCGGCCCGGGAGGCGCCAGCGACGAGGTCGGCGGGGTCGGCGGCGGCCTGGCGCGCGGTGGCCGGCGAGGTGGCGGAGGTGGATAGGAGCTGCCGCGGTGGAGCTCCCCGGCGGCGAGGCCGAGCGGCGAAGG
>NC_057806.1:407928824-407934280 GCF_018294505.1 Triticum aestivum
GTTGGCGGCGATGTGGGGCGCCCGCGCCACGTGGCGCGCCCCAGTTGGCGGCGGCGGTTAGTACGGAGGGAACCGGACGTGTCCGGCGGCGGAGATGATTTTTTTTAGGGTCTCGAAGAGGGAGATCCGGAATTTCGAGAGGGGGACCTATTTATAGGCCTAGAGGGAGCTAGGAGAGTCCAAATGAGGTGCGGTTTTCGGCCACGCGGTCGTGATCGAATGCTCTAGATGATGGAGAGGGTTTTGGTGGTTTTAGGGCCAAATTGGAGGGGTGTTGGGCTGCAACACACACGAAGCCTTTTCGGTCCCTCGGTTAACCGTTGGAGTATCAAACGAAGTCCAAATGATACGAAACTTGACAGGCGGTCTACCGATAGTAAACCAAGGCCGCTTGTCAAGTCTCGGTCCGATCCGGAAAAGTTTAATCCCCACACACGAAAGAAAGGTAGAAATGACCACCGGAGGAGAACGAAGCGCCGGAATGCAAAACGGACAACAGGGAAAATGATCGAATGCATGAGACGAACATGTATGCAAATGCAATGCACATGAAGACATGATATGAGATGCATGACAACGACCACAACACAAGGAGACAAAAAACCCGAACCCGAGAAAATAAAATAACTTAAAGCCGGAAATGGCAAGAGTTGGAATACAAATTGGGAAAGTTACATCCGGGGTGTTACACTCGTGGCGGTGGAGTTTCGTCCCGAAAGCTTGCTTCTGATTTTTTTTTTCTCGGACGAAAGACCTCATATAGCAGAAGATGGGCATCGGAGGGCCACCAGGGGGCTCACGAGGTAGGGGGTGCACCCAGGGGGTACGGCGCGCCCCCACCCTCATGGCTGGTGGGTGGCCCCCCTCTGGTACTTCTTGCGCTCAGTATTTTTTATATATTCTGGAAATAACTTCCGTGAAGTTTCAGGACTTTTGGAGCTATGCAGAATAGGTCTCTAATATTTGCTCCCTTTCCAGCCCAGAATCTCAGCTGCCGACATTCTCCCTCTTCATGCAAACCTTGTAAAATAAGAGAGAATAGGCATAAGTATTGTGACATAATGTGTAATAACATCCCATAATGCAATAAATATCAATATAAAAACATGATGCAAAATGGATGTATCAGCGCTTAGAGCGCTCTAGTTCGAGGGGTTCCTCTGGCATGATAAAATCTTCGACGCCGAGGCTCACGTCATCCTCGGAGAGTGGTAGATAGTTGCTATCCTTCGATTTTTCATTCCATGCTTGCTCGTTAGGGTCAACTTGCCCGTCCTCCCTATCATCCTGTTCGGATGTTGGTTCGATGGTTCGGAGTATCATTGTCTCCGGTGTCGGTATTGCTGTTTTTTTTGCGACGCGATTTAGAGCGGCGCTGCTGATGTCGACGCTTTGGTGGTATCTCCAAAGGTTCGTCTTGGACTAGATCCTTCTCATCATCGCCGTCGCCTTCTTTAGGTGTGTCCACCATGTATACGTCGTATGAGGAAGTGGTCGTCCAGCGTCCGGTGAACGGCGGGTTTTGGGCCTGCTCCTCTCCGGTATCGTCGTCCATACCGTCGATGTCTTCGGAGGCGTAGTCGAGCATATCAGTTAGATCCTCGACAGTGGCTATGAAGTGGGTGGTGGGTGGGAAGTAAAATTCCCTATTTCCAGCCCCTAGTCTGGGCTGGGCGCAATTCGGAAGTGGTTCCTCTGTGATGGCAAGGGATCGCATTAATTCCAAAGCCTCGTTTAAGAGCGAGGTTTGGACGGGGACAGAAGTTGCCTGCTCGAGCTCGCATGATGCGGATTTCGAGGGTTCGGAGCTAGTGTGCGGGGGAGAGTCTGGATTTGAGGTGACTACTGGTAGCACTATTCTTTCCGGTTCTCCATTGTTGAGCTCTATAGTCGCAGGGAGTCCAGCGGACTCTAGACTCCCGTCTTCAGACCTGGTGAAGCGCCCCGAATCTAAGGCCGGAGCGGTGGTTGGGGCCGCGAACCCTTGGAAGATCAAGTCTCCACGGATATCAGCGACATAGTTCAGATTTCCGAAATGGATCTGGTGACCAGGGGTGTAGCTGTCGATCTGCTCTAGGTGGCCAACCGAATACAAAGATCTGACCGGGGAGAAAAATCTCCTTTACAGCAGCATTGTTGTAGATGATCGATGGAGCCATTGAGCCTTTCGACGACGGCACAGTGGAACTCTTAATGAAAGCACCAATGTCGGTGTCAAAACTGGCAGATCTTGGGTAGGGGGTCCCGAATTGTGCGTCTAAGAATTGAAGGTAACAGGAAACAAGGACACGGTGTTTACCCAGGTTCAGGCCCTCTTGATGGAGGTAATACCCTACTTCCTGCTTGATTGACTTTAAAGAGTATAAAGGTTACAAGAGTTGATCTACCATGATATTGTAATGGCTAAACCTAGATGTCTAGCCTGCATGACTATGATCGCCTCTACGAACTAAACCCTCCGGTTTATATAGACACCGGAGGGGCCTAGGGTTGTACAAATTCGGTTTATAGATAAAGGAATTTTCATATCCGAACGCCAAGCTTGCCATCCACGCAAAGGAGAGTTCCATCCGAACACGGGGGAAAGCCTTCTATCTTGTTTCTTCGCAGCCCATTAGTCCGGCCCATGTTATATAGCCCGGACGCCCGAGGACTCCCTAATCCAGGACTCCCTCATCATCTAGTTTTTGTAATTTCTTCCCCGACTTTGTACTATTCACCACCTAATTGCACCGTTGGTATACAGAGCTTACACCATAGGATTTTTTTGTAGCTACATTAACTGTCTAGGCCATCAAGCCGCCTTCAAGACGAGCCTGGACGTCTCTCTCCCTCTCCCGTCCGAAGAACAGGGCCGACTTTTTACATCTCTCAGTCGATCCACCTCTACGTCGCCATTGTGCCGGATCCCTCGTCCTCCGTCTGCCGCACCGGTGGTGGGAGGGCGGGGGGTCTTCGTCTCGCGGCTGTAAGTAGTGTAGGGTCTGTAGGGTTACCGGTCGGCGGCGATGAGGAGGTGGTGGAGTCGCCGGTGTGGTTTTTGTTGCAGGTGCGCGTCCCCTTCGACTCCGGCGCTCGGTGGAGCTCTGTGGTGGTGCACCTGCTTCCCCAGCACTCGTGAATCGACGGATTCGTGTTGTGCTTCCTTCCCTAGTCAGATCCCGCGGGGCGGCGGATCTGGGATGTGAATATCTTGAAGATGACGGCATGGTGGTTCGTGGCGGAGCCGATGTTCCTGAGCGTTACCTCTCTGGTGGCGGTGAGTGAGGACTTCCCGGTTGCCATGGGGATGCTTTCATCGATCCAAGGCGCATGGACGAGCACAGGCCGCGGCGCGTCTTCCTCTTCTTCGGGATGCCGGCGATGCTGGAGCTCAGAAGGACTCCTTTGTATTATCTACTATTTTCTGGGCTTTTTTGTAAGATCGAATTATCTACGAAATCGTTTTCTTCTCGCAAAAAAAACTGACTAGGCCATCATAGCAAAATGTCGGTACGGTATTCGTCCGGATTGTTCATCTATCCAGCTATTGTCTCTTGCCGCGAACAACATTGTATATCACTCATCTTAGCGGTGCCATCCATACCACGGTGTTTAGGGCATAAAATCTGCATGTCACCAGGATATTGCTGCTCCAGGTTTGTCGATCCCTTGCCACTTTTGAGCGGTGTGGGAGAGGAGATGGTTTATTGCTTAACCCATGGCGCATGTTCCCTTGGTAAAGAAAAAGGCTCCGGGTTCCACTTGCGTTCTTGTTTTCTTTTGTGTTCTTTCTGCTGAAATACGCATTACACAATACCAACATGTATGCTCTGCCGTATGCTCAAAGAAAAAAACATGTATGCTCTGCCTAATTAAGAAGCACGCACTGCTTGATGCTCTGCCCGAGGAGCCCATTACGGAGTCTTAGACTATTATTCAGTGTCTGCGTGCACCAGGGGAACATCAGTTACACCAATTTATAGCTGTACATCTTGTAAAAGGAACCACATTCGTGCCACCTCCCTGACGCGGAAGATCGAACACGACGACAATATCTTGCCTTCATCGCGCGCCAGGATATCAACCGAGATTTGTAAGTAGCGAGGTCGAGGCCATACAAGCGTAGAATCAAGATCAGAATAACTCGATAAGGTGGTGCAAATGTGCAACCGTAAGGCCCTGCATTGGCATGCCGATCACGGCACCGACGACCTTGCTCGAAACGCAGAGGAGGACGTCGTCCGTCGCCGCCTGATGCGCGCCCGTCGCCCGACGTTCTTCGCGCCAACGCAAAGCGGCCATGCACCTACGCACGCACGCACGCATGCGTGGACGTACACATCGACACCGAACAGCACGGCATGGCGGGCAGAGAGAGAGAGAGAGAGATTCGTCGCGAGGCCATGCCGCCATGATGGTTTCTTCTCGTACGCAATGCAGGCAGCGCGTGCCTAGGCTTAGGTGAACGGGATCCGTCAATCAGGCTCGAGCCGGCATGCTGCCATGCTGTTGCTTCGGTCCGGGCTTGGATTGGAGCCACCACCGATGCCGACCGGCAGGCAGCTAGAGCAGAAGCAGCAGCAGGAATCAAGAATCATTCCGCCGGGAGTGGCGTTATAATGCACGGGTTGAACCCGGCTCGACCCGATCCCAGATGCGGAAAAAGAAGGCGCGGCCGAGAAAGCGGAGCCAAAAGCCGGGCGCGCGGGGGCTTTACGGGCCAGGTGCACGCTGAATGATATGCCTGGAAAGCGTCAGCTGCCTGTTCCTACTTCCTACCAGCATTTGCTGCCAGTATGTTGGATGGATGGATATCCTTTTCGTTTCCTATGTCCCATTCCGCTGGTGCGCGCACCGCAACCATAACTAGCTAGGGTGTTGGTTTACCGGCAAATTAAGCTCGTGATGTAATGTTCTAACGACTGCGTTTCATGAGGTGCCCTCTTTATGTTTTGATGGCCAGCCAAATGTTGGTTGGGTTTAGTTCTGATGCTTCAGCTCCTAATGGCAGACGTAGTTGCTCCATGTCCTTTGCAAAAAGTGGTAGGAGTAGGAATGATGACGTGGTAGTGGTTTCACACAGTCCTACCACAAAAGACGATGAAAAAAAAACTATTAGTGGTATGGCGTGTCCGTCGACTACGAGGTGATCTTGGAATGAAAAAGAATAAAATAATCAGAAAGATGTTGTTTTTTCTCTAAAAGAAATAGGAAATGTGAGAAAACCCACAAATATTTTGGGAACATTCACAAATATTTAGGAATATGATGTCTTTTCACGGATATTTGAGTCTAGTTCTCTTAATAGTGTTTCTATGTTTTACATGTTGCCTGTATTTCTTCCATTTTCCACTATAAATCATGAGCTTGTCTAGATTATGTTTGATTCTACACCAACAATCCTTCAAATGTTTTCTTTTATTTATTTATTTTCCACTTTAATTTTTTTTCTTGAGTTTTTCTGATAGTTTTGC
>NC_057806.1:407934657-407950756 GCF_018294505.1 Triticum aestivum
TATTAGCCATATTTTCATGCACTGAAAGTTGAGGGTCGAACTTACTTGATATTTGAGTTTATGGTTACTAAGGGTGCGTTTGGAAGCCAAAGTATTTTTATGGTTTTACAGGAATACTGTAGTTTCTAAAAAACTTTGGTATTCAATACTTTGAGTCGTTTGGATGAAAAAAATACTACAGTTCAACAAACCGTGGTATCCCTAAAACTGTTGTATTTTTGTTGTATATAAAAAAGAGGCCCTGACCACTTCTTTTAAAACTGAGAAAGCGCTGGCTGCTTGGTCTCTCTTGTGTCCAACTTCTGGCCATCAATGCATGTGATGCATAAATCGATAGCTAGCCCATCGATACGTCCGGCTAGAGGCGACACGAGCTGAAAACGTCGACCTTCAGTGCATGTGTTAACTACCACGGTCTTTGATTGATTACAAGAGATAACTCTACTACAGATCTTAGCAGCTAGGAGAACATGCTCGTGCAAGGCTGAATGCATATGGTGGCTATTAGTACAAGTTGATCCCTGGGTGTAGCTGAATACGCATGCAGCAACATAATAGTCGATGCAAACCCAAAGAAAACCGAGAAAAACTGCCACTTGCCAAACACCTCGGCAGTTTTATCAAAACTGAGAAAAACTATGCTTTTTAGAAACTGAAGTATTTATTGCCCATGTATTGTAATACTTAGGTTTTGGAATACCATGGTTTTGAGAATACCATGGTTGGAATGCCATTAGGGTATTATGTTGTTGCAGAGGTTGGGTGTAATTGGTATCTTTACGGCATTAATATATTCCCTTTATCAACAAAGTAATCACCATATATAACAATTCACCCAAATCTCTAGAACATTGCCAGATAGGAAAAAAATTAACAAGGTCTTACAAGCACCAACCCAAAATGTAACCATATTTCCTCTATAGATTCATATTTCTGATCTTTATTGTGGTATTTCTTGAAAGACCCCTTTTTTATGAGAGGAGTGCATTTTACAACCCCGAACTAATGGCCAAGTTTAAGTTACAATTTTATACTCCAAAATTAGTTAAAGGTAATATCACCAGGAGTCATAAAACTTGCTTTGGATGTTTAGTTTGGTGCTAAAACTTTTAAAATATGGATTTATGGTCACTCAACTTGCGTTTTCGTGCAAATACGGTCACAAAGTGTGTATGCGAGTGTATCCGCCGCCTACATGGCATGCCACGCATGCATGGCCCCACTGTCAGTAACTATAGGTGGTGGAGGCGCTAGGTGTGACATCATTTTTGCAGAAAAGAGATGCTATATGTGACAGTCATTTTGCATGAAAGATTGAAAAAATAATCGGGATGTGAGCTATCGAACCAGCAACCAAATTCAGTCTTGTCACAGGTGCTAACCACCCACACAAGGCGTCCTTGCCTTTCTAGTAATGAGATGAATATTGTATTATATTGGTACCCAACAAATAATGTATATTTTTGCCAGGACAACCATGAAATTATTCGAATTCAAACAGAAAAATTGCTGATTTGTGTGAAAGAATTTTTGAGGGTGAGCGGATTTTGTTGCCATTTTGAAATTTGTATTCTTTCATGTGTCTAAGCAGAAACACATAATTTTATATGTTGGCAATGAAGACTACTCGTATCTAACGTTTCTTTTTCTCGATACCATTTTTTCTCAGTATGAGCCAGAAAAACCGGTTTTTGGATAATCTCAGAACTTTGGGTTTTTTTGACTGAATTTATTCAAACGAATTTTGAATTCAATTTTTTGGCATTAAAATATATACAACCAAACCTAGAAAAGAACAAACAATCTTATCCATGATTCCATCGGTTAGTAATGTGCATCTGCTAGGTGACCCCAGCTTGGGAACTCAAGTAAATATCAGCTAAAATTAATGATGGAGACCATTGGAACCAATCAAGTGACCATGGGTAACACAACAAAAGTTGTGGTATTCGCAAAAAAAAAGTTGTGGCACCGAACTATGCACTATGTTTGTATGATTATGTGCACACAAATCTTATTTGATATAGTGCTGGGCGTTTAAAATCAAAAAATACATTAGAAATTTTGGCACGAGGTTTAGTGACCACCTGGATTTCTCGGAACAGAATAAAAAATTCTTCTCATATCTTGGACCGGTTTTTTTAATTCGAATTTGATTTATTTTCTAAAAACTGGTTTTTCGGTCGCACCTGGAAAAATCAGAATCGAGAAAAAAGCATGACTTCACTATAAATTAACGTGTGTCTCTTATTTAACGTGAGAATCTACTTAGTGTAGTGGGTGGCAGAGGTTATGCTGCATGGTACATGAGCTCGTGAGTTCTAGCCCCATTCCCGCCTTTTATTTTTCATTCCTCTCATACCACCACATAGTGACAAGTTGACCCCATGTCAAGGAGAGATTTATATATACCCGCAATAAAAGGAAAGATGTATTCCTGACAAGCAGGCCCAAACAGTGGCCATGGCAACATGCACACAGCACACGTAGCATTGTGTTGTTCCCGTCACTGACAGTGGCCATGGCAACGTTGGCATGCCAGGTAAGCACAATATGCCTCTAGATATGGATGAAGTGACTGTATTTGCACGCGGGGACAAGTTGAATGACCACAATTCTGTATTTTTAAAGTTTTAGCACTAAACTGAACATTAAGCGCAAGTTATATGACTTCCGATGATATTAGCTCAATTAGTTATGACAAAACACACACATTAGCAAAAAAAACAATGTTGACAGATAGTTAGAGGTTGCATCCTAACAGGTTAGCGTTAAGGGGTTGTAAATTAAACTTGGCCATTCATTTAGGGGTGTAAAGTGCACTTCTCTTTCTCTCTCTTTTCTTATACTCTATGAAGAACGCCACTAGTTGAAGTGTGATTTATAGTATTATTACTAGTCTGTCACACTATTAGCAAAAGGAACAATGTAACGAGATGCGCATAGCTAGCAAGTGATTTCTACGGAATCGACAGCGGTGCATTTATCCACGACTTTGGCTGCAAAGTGAAGAAGAAGATCGTGACATCTGCTTTGTACTCCTATTTATTACTAGATAAAAAAGACGTAATCTTGTGGGTATGGACACAATGGTTTTTATAGCACCACAAATCCACAACCCCAAGTATATATAACCGTGCACACAAAGAAATGCCTTTCTTGGCTTACTTATACGGTTGGGCATGAAAAAGCTCAGCACACTTTCAATCATGCACCCCATAGTGCGTTCACATTGGTTGATCTTTCAATCTTTAACGGTTCCAAAAGAAAAAGAAAAAGAAAAAGAAAGGTGATGGCACATATACACGAGGGGAATACACCAGCTAAAATAAAGCAAAGTAACGAAGGTTCAGAAATGGAAGACAGCGTGTTTAATATGCTGCTGCTCTGTTATTGATCTCTGTTTCAATCCTAAATCCAACTTTTAGTCGCGTTGATTGATACACAAATATGGCTCAATAATTTCTCCGGTGACCAGCTCGCATATCTCTCCAGGATTTGGCCATGCGTACGGCTGGGTACCATTGTAGGCACGTGCAAATGTTGGAAGAGAAACCATATCAAAGATGGGAAAATAGACGAAAGCTTCTTTATCATTTCATTTTACATTCTTGCATGGTCCAAAAGGCATCTGTTGGGCTAAGCAACAATTTACAGATGGGCACTAGATCGAGGCAAAATAAACATTGTTGTTCTCTGATACTCCCTTTGTAAAGTACTATAAGACCTTTTAAATCACTAATTTAGTTATCTAAAAGGTCTTATATTACTTTATAAAGGCAGTACTTCTTCAGTCTCAAATTACTTGTCACGCAAATGAATAAAAATGGATGTATCTAAAAATAAAATACGTCTAAATGCATCCATTTTTGCGACGAGTAATTCCAAACACATAAAGTACTTAAAGCTTTTGCGGCCAACATTTCCCTTGTTGCTCCTGAATTTAGAGCACCTGTCGCAGCTCGGTCTTTGACTTTGCATGGGACAATTCGATAATTTTCTAAGGCAAAAGTAAAGGAAAGACACGGAGCGGAAAGCATATCAAGGAGCCGTGTGATTGTGAAAGCAAAAGCACTCGAGGAGTTCAATCGGGGCTGAGTAGCCAAGCTGGCCATGATGGAGCAAGCTGCAAGCCACACTCTCCTGCCTTTTTTTTTTGAAACAGAGGCAAAAGACTTGCCTCATTCATTAATAAAGAAGGAGAGTTTTAAAGTACAAATTAGTGGCTTCACAACATAGCCCGTCCGTTAATAAAAGGAAAAATAACAACTACTCTCGCGGCATGATAATGCTCAGGTGCCTAGCTCCTGCCGTGACCCAAAGTTTGGCTTCATCTTGGATTAATTTTAGAATGTAAAAGGGGGGCGTTGATTTCTTCCTAAAAACTCTAGCGTTCCTCTCATTCCAGATGACCCAACCGACAAGCATAGTAAGGAAAGCCATGGCCTTCCGGTTCACCGTATTGGGCTTCGACATGTTTGTCCACCAATGTTTGATGCTGCGCTCCGCCTGCCATTGATGGATCTCGAGAGCCCCTAGGCCAAGCCACTCCTTTACCAATCTCCATACGCGCAAGGTGAATCTGCACCGAAAGAAGAGGTGCGCGGACGTCTCGTTTGCCCTTCTGCATAGGGTGCATAGGCCGCAATTCTCCCAACCTCGCTTCTCCAATCTATCCGCCGTCCATATCCTGTTTTGAATCGCTAGCCAAGAGAAGAACTTGACCTTGGGAGGTGCCCAAACCTTCCAAATAGTCTTGTTCATGGTTGTCGTCGTGGAGCCCAAGAACTGGATCCTATAAGCAGAGGACGCCGAATACTCACCGTTGGCCTCAAATTTCCAGGATATGTCATCATCAATGTCCGATGAAAGCTGGAATTGCTCCAAGCGGACCCAAAGGTCCACAAACTCCACAATGTGGTTGATCGTTAGGTTGATGGAAGGATCGATCTTGTGCACCCAAGCATTGTCTCGCAGAGCATCCCTCACCACCCACTTCCTTCGCTTGGAGGCTGTGAAGATGAGGGGAGCGATATCCTTAGGTTTTTTCCCTCTCAACCATGGTGCCTCCCAGAAGGGCGTCTTCCCTCCATTTCCCACGGTAATGATGGTGGAGGCGTAGAAGAGGTCCATATCCACCTCAGAGCACGGGTTTCCTAATCCCACCCATAGTCTAGTCGGGTCCTTCCACTCCACCCACGGCCATCTCAACCTTAGAGCTCTTGCAAATTTCCCCAATTGCAGCACTCCAAGCCCGCCGAGATGCGTAGGGCGGCAAACAGTCTCCCAGTTGACCTTGCATTTTGCACCTGAAGTTTGACTCTGAGCTGACCACAGGAAAGCACGCTTAATTCTATTGACATTGTGTAGCACGCCGGTGGGGATGTTCAGGGATGTGATGTGGTAGACGACTTGTGAAGTGAGGACCGATTTGACCAAGGCCGCCCAGCCTATTGTGGTGATGTTTCTCCCTTGCCATGGAGGAAGCCTCGCAGCCACCTTGTCCTCAAGGTGTTGGAAGTCCACCCTTTTCAGCTGCCAGATGGATAATGGGAGTCCCAGGTACTTCAATGGGAAAGAAGTTCGCGAGGCGGGCAGACTGTGGAGTATGTCGTCAAGGTTTAGGTTGCCACAGCGAATTGCGACAACAGAGCTCTTCTGAAAGTTGGTGGACAGACCGGTGACCCCTCCTAAGGCACCAAGGATGGCCGCAAGGTTGGCCACGTCTTCCCGTGAGGGGAAGATGAAGATCGCTGCATCATCGGCATACAGGGAGGTACGAACAGTAGATCCATGCCCTCGGATTTTCTGCAGCAGGTTGTGACTTGTGGCAATGCCGAGGAGCTGCTGCAAGGGGTCGATCGCGAGGACAAAGAGTAGGGGTGAAAGGGGGTCTCCTTGTCTGAGCCCTCGACCATGGCAGATGGCGGCCCCGGCAATACCATTGAGGAGGACGCGCGAAGAGGACGTGCATAAGAGGCTGCCACCCAATCCTGAAAGCGGTCCGGAAATCCCAACCGACGGAGTAGGTCAAGGATGTACTCCCATCGTACCGAGTCAAAGGCCTTCCGGATATCCAACTTGAAGAGCAAGGATGGAGTTTTGTTTCTGTGTAGGCGTCGCGCGAGGTTTCTCATGTACATGAAGTTGTCGTGGATGCTTCGTTTCTTGATGAAAGCACTCTGCGCAGTGGAGACAAGGTTGTTCATGAAAGGTCAAAGGCGGGACGCCAACACCTTGGCGATGATTTTAGCAATAGCATGGATGAGGCTAATGGAGCAGAAATCCCCGATCTCCTCCGCCCCATCCTTCTTTGGTATGAGCACAATGTTGGCCGAGTTGAGCCAATGAAGATTTGTCGTTTGGAGGCTACTGAACTGGTGAATGACTCTCATTACATCAACTTTGATAATGTGCCAACATTTCTTGAAGAAGCTTCCCGTGAATCCATCCGGTCCCGGGGCCTTGTCGCCCAGCATAAGATCAATGGCCGCTTTGACCTCGTCTTCAGTGATGTTGTCGTCAATGCCAGTGAGGTCAACCACCCTAAGGTTCAGGTTCTCCTAGTTTAGATCCATCGATCTGGGTTGTCCCCCTCTCAGACTGCTCGCAAAGTGGTCATGGATAATTTCCTCGTTTTCCTCATGGTCCGTGATCCATCCAGAATTCTTCTTGAGCCTGTGGATGTGATTCTTTCTTCGCCTTGAGTTGACCCTGAGGTGGAAAAATTTGGTATTGGCGTCTCCCTCCTTGATGTTAGCAATGCGAGCACATTGCTTTTTGCGCGCCCTCTCAACCGCTGCCAGGCTGACGACACGACGCTTGAGTCGAGCCCGAAGTTCCCTTTCTCCCACCGAAAGGACGCGCGTCTCTTGGGCAATGTCAAGACGAAGGATGACGAGGAGGGCCGCATGAAGATGCAACTTTGCCTTGGAGAAGAGTCTGTTACTCCATTTAGACAAATGACGCCCCGTTTGCTTGAGCTTATGGAAAAGCCGTTGGTATGGCTCCGTGTGGGCACACGGCTCCTCCCAAGTCTTGGACACGGTGTCAAAAAATCCTGGGATACAGGACCAGAAATTCTCAAATCTGAAGCATCTTGGTCGCTTCGGTCCCCTGTCATCAGCAAGGAGAAGGGGGCAATGGTCTGATAGCGAAGAAGAAATGGCGTGAAGCACATGAGAATCAAAATGCATGTCCCAGTCGGGGTTGCAGAAAACCGAGTCCAGCTTGCACAGAGTAGGGTTTTGACGCTCGTTACTCCAAGTGAAGCGTCTGTTCTGGAGGTGGATCTCTTTTAGTTCACAAGTGTCTAGTGTAGCACGGAAGCGGTTGAGGCGGCTGCGATTGATGTTCCTGTTATTTTTATCTCGTGCTCGGTAAATCTGGTTGAAGTCGCCCATGACAATCCATTTAGTGCCATTGATGGGTTTTTGAGCGATCAACTCACTGAAGAAATCATCCTTTCTGTTGGAGGCCGTTGGACCATAGACACTAGTGATCTTGAAAGGGGTATCGGAATGAATGACGTTGACCGTTGCGGAAAGGCAGAACTCAGTGATGTGGACATCGGATATGCGAACGACACTATCATCCCAGAGCATGAGGAGGCCCCCTCTGGATCCAGTGGCCGGACGCTGAGCAAAGCTACGGAGTCTATTACCACCAAGGTAGGAGGCGACGTACTGGTCGACGTTTTCCATCTTGGACTCCTGAAGGCAGACGATGTGGCATGAGGTGGAGGCGATCGTCTCGTGCACAGTCGCACGTCTGTCCGGGTCATTTAGCCCTCTGACATTCCATCACAAAAAATTAACCTTTGGAGCTATCATCAGGAAACTGGTATTCTCATGGCACTGCTAAACAACACCCAGCTGGATTGCAGCAAATGAGCATGCCGGACCAGCTGATTATACAACAGCAACAACCTGCTGCAGGGAGCAGTCGAGGGCGCAACTTTAGCCGTATGGGACATCAGGTTAGGATGGTTGCTGGATGCTGTAGACGTTGGAAGAAACAGGGCTGACATAGTCTTCATTAAGCAACGGCGACGACGAACAACAACAATGTTACAACAAGATACCAAGGGGCTACAATCTTCACGTGAACGGCGGGAACACATCCAACTAAAATTACTACTAGAGGACACAATAGGTTTTGCTAACATTGGAAACTAGTGGTAGCTCGACCTGTTGACTTTCGCGAGGCAGTCAGACTTCTCCTGTTGCATCACCAGCAACCGCCGCATGGTCCATGGCAGCCTGACCGCCGCGACTGATCAGAGCATCTTCAATCGTTGTGGCATCATCGTCATCGAGCTTGAACAACGAACAGAGCGCCGACAGAACCGAGGGCGACAACTCGTGCTGGAAGCGGCGACTCAGCTCCTCCAGAGCGTCCTTGGTGACATCCTTACCATCCTGCACTATGCTGAGGCTCCGGCAGACCAGCTTCTCAGCCTCCCTCATGATCGGAACAGCACCGCGGCGCTCCTTGGCATGAGCAGTGGTGCGACGCAAGGAGAACCCTGGGTTGGTGTCGATGGCCACACCGGCCAAAGTCTTCCTCCGGTTGGCCAGGCTCCTGGGCAGGGCACGGGGCTGCCCAACTATGAGAGGTGCCTCTGGCTGCACAAAGAGGGGCGCCAGGTTGTCGTTGGAGTGGCCTGTCGGCGATGGAGTGCGGCAAGCGGGCTGGCGGGAGAGCAGGGGCGGCGTGACCTGAGCCGGGGACTGCTCAAAGCCTGGTGGACGTGGGGGAGTGGCCGTGGCCACCACCGAGGCTGGCGTCAGAGGCGCCTGGATGCGCAAGATGATGCTGGAGCTCGGGGTGGGCGCGTCCACAGGCGATGGCGGAGTTGGCAGGACGGATGTTGGGAAGATGGAGCGTGCCGCGTCGAGGGGGTGCGTGCAGCGGGACGAGCCACCGTGAGGGCTGCGCATAGGACTGGTCGATGAGTGAACCGCAGAGCCCCGACGGCGATGGCCATTGCGTCCCTCACGTCCGTCATTGCCGCCGCGGCCTTGGTCGCCGCCGCGGTCGCGAGTCTGGTCACGGGAGGCGCGAGAGCGGCTGCGGCCGAACCACCTCGAGCCCCTGTTGTCGCGCTCCTGGTCGCGGCCACGCCGCACGGCATCGTCATCATCGTCGTCACGACGCCGTCCATGCCCAGGGTCGTTGCGAGGCTCCTCCCGACGCTCCGTTGGCACACGGTCGCCGTCAACGATGCCATGCACCCAGGATAGAAAGAGCTCCCTTTGTGCCGCCTGCTTTGCGTTGGGATCTTGGAGGCGACGGTACTACTAGATGGACAAGTGAAGTGAAGGAAGTGGAATGGCTGGCTCATCGAACAAGCGACACAAACCCTGGGGCCAAGCTACCTTTCCCGTTGCGTTTATCTAATCATTTGCCCAGTGGCTTGGCTCGATCTCCTCGCTTTCTCCAAGGAGCTCTTTCTATCCTGTGCTGGCCACGTAGATGTAGATTGGACTTCAGGTTTTGGAGCTGCGCGGAAATTTCAGCCTGGACTCACCCAACGTGCTGCCTCCTGTGTAAAATGCCACTGAAATTGCCCCGTTGTCCGTTTGGCTACATGATTTTGGTCCCGTTGTACTTCGCATGCGAGCGAAAGCACGCAGCCAGTTTACTTGAACTATATAATACTCACACCACACCAAGCTGGCTGCTCGGCTCGGCGTGATTGTACGGCAGCACTGGCGGTGCTTGCATCAAAAGGTTGTGGGTTTGAACGCACTATTTTTTTTAAATGTTTTAAAGTTTTGCACGAATATGAATATGGCTAAGCGTGCAATCAAAAAAAGTTGTGGGGTTGGCTGACCCCAATAGGCCGTAGCTTACACGTAGAATCACCGCTGAATTAGTGCTGGTAGAGAGACCAAGAAGTTCATGGAGGGAACAAGAGTCTAGGTGTCTAGTCGGTGGCATGGAATAAAGTTCTTCCGTCATGTCCTCGTTACGGTGACGATGATTGATGTCAATGGAGGCTGTATGGCGCTTTGGTCAGGGCCAGATATTGGGTCCCTTTTTTTACATTTCTTCTAGCTGGTCTTGGAAGATGTCGTGTTTTGGTGTTTTGACTTCTCGGTGCCGTGATGTACGGGCAACTTCGGCTTCGTTGAGAAACTAGTGAGGTAAAGGCATCTCCAGCCGTTGATTCTTTAGGGGGCGTCTAAAAGCGTCACTTGGGGGTGAGCCGGTGCAGAAAATGACTCTGGGCGAGTCGGTCCCTAGCCGTTGGCCCCGGGCCGCTCCCAGACGCGTATTTTTTTTAAAAAAAGACCGTTCGTTGAAGTTATGATAAAAACTAGTTAAATTTCAGCAAATCATGGCAATTTCGGTGAAATTCATGCATTTTCATTACATTAACCTAATCTAAAAAAGAAAAGGGCTAAAGTCGTCGCCGCCATCGTCATCGTCGGCCTTCTCCTCCTTGACGCGGGCGCCCCTGCTGAACCCCTGCCCGGCGTCACCATGGCGGACTGGCGGCGGCGCGTCGTCGTCGTCGCTGTCGCATAAGACGACGACCCCGTCTTCAACGCGGCCGTGTCGGCGCTCCTCGAAGCGGCGCAGGGCGGCACGCTGGCGTTCCTTCTCCTTCTCCCGGCGCGCCTTCTCCATCGCAATGGAGTCCTGGCGCGCCCATTCTAGGGTCGCGTCGTCGAACTTCGTCTTCACCGGCGCCAGCCCCGGCTCCGTCTTCACCGGTGCCAGCCCCGGCTCCATCTTCGGCTTGACGAAGCACGAAGGAGCCGACGAGGAGGGGGCGCGCCGGCCGCCCTCGTTGATGATGATGCCGACGCTGCGAGTGCGCCGACCGATTGGCGTCTCCGCCGTGGGCTCGGCCTTGACGCCGAGAAGCGCCGGAGAACCGGAGGAGTGGGAAGACGAGCGAGAGGAGGAAGACGAGGAGGAGGCGAACCTCCTTGGCGCCCATGCGCGTCGGTGTTGCGACGGGGCGGCCCCCGTCGCAGGATAGGTCAACGGCGGGTTGTTGCCGCCGTCGAGGTGCATCAGCACGCCCTCCAGCGTGCGGCCCGGGACGCCCCACCACAGGTGGCGCCCCACGCTGTTCTTCACGCCGCCGACCACCGGCGCGTCGTTGGTGGAGGCCAGGCGCTGCTGCTGGCGGCGCTGGAAGTACGCCGCCCAAGCCGCGTGATTGCCGGCGGCGTACTGGGGGAGGGAGCGCTCGTCGTCGGTCAGGGAGGCGCGCGTGACCTCGACCTCCTCGGCGAAGTACGTGGGCTTCGCCACAGCGTCGGGTAACGGGGGAACGGGCACTCCCCCGTCGCTGAGCCGCCACCCCGTCGGACCGGCGCGCATGTCTGGCGGCGTCGGGATGTTCGCCTGGAACAGGAGCCAGGACTCCTGTTCGCGGAGCGAACGCCGACCGAAGCCGTTCGCCGCCGCCTCGTCTCCGGGGAAGCGCTCTGCCATGGCGACGGGCTCGGCGGTGGTAGAGAGGGAAAGAGAGGGGCTGCCGGTGGCGCTCGGGAGAGGAAGACGGAGACGGAGAGAGAGGGGCTGGGCGGCGGCGAGGGGCGAGTCTGGTGTGGGCACCGGCGAGAACCGCCGGCTTTTATAGCCGCTCCGCGCCCGTGTGTACGCGTGCGAGGGAGGGGAGGCGTCGGCGCACCGCCCGTGAGGAATCAATGGCAAGGCTGACCGGCGGCAGCCTTGCCATTGATTCCCCGCAGGAACCGAGGCAGTTGGGGGGAAGACGAGTCGCCGTGTCCCTGACGCGGCTGGCCCGCGGGCTTTTCGCGCCAAAACAATTCGCCCCGGCGCCCCCGGGCGTCCCAGCGCGCCGGGTTCGGCCTGAGTCCGCCGACGCTGTTTTCGGCCCATGCCGGCGAAAATCGGGTTCCTGGAACACGACTGGGCCGTTTTTTCGGCGCCGACATAAAAAAAACGTTTAGAAAGGCCTTCCTGAGAGCGCGGCTGGAGATGCCCTAAGGCCTGCCTGGTTCTGTCAGGTGCCATCTGGGATGGTTGTCCAAACCCAGTTCACTTTCTTCTCGAGGACGACGATCTAATTTTCAGTTCGTCGTTGCCGGCTTTTTCTGGCTCCGACGCTTGACTTCTCGGCTGCTACGTCAACAATGTTCCAGGCTTCGAAGGTGTTCTGGAGATACAACAGCAACATCACGCTTTGCTCATGCCGCGCCACCGACGAGTGCAGGAGAAAGGCGACGTCGATAATACCCAAGAATCTGTGTTTCATTTTGCGAGGGTTTTGAAAACATGGCGGGGAACCCAGGAACGAACATTCCGTTGCATAATTGGCATGCGAGCGAGCGAACGAGCGCACGCGGTCACCTTCACAGAACAGTAATACATCTAACAGTACTGCAGTGCAGTGGTAAGTGGTTACCGTTCCAGCGTGCCACAACGTGCATTTAGTACCTCGTTATTGATCCAGGACTACGGTCTGTAAAGTTGAAAGAAGAAAAGGACTATGGTCTATAGATGGGATCTGGCCTGGATAGCTGCTACTAGTAGCAAAGCAACTGCGGCTGCTGCTACTAATTCCTCATCACGCAATCTTAAATACCACACGGCTCGCATCCGCCCGTACGCCGTGCTCGGTACATATTTCTCGTGTGGTCCGGACCTCCGTTCCCCTTTTTGTGCATCTCATGCATCCGATCCGAGGCTACGGCCACTCCATCCAAGTTCCAAGATACAGGCGCGATGCACCACCCGACACCAGGATCCGTGGCCAATTGATCGTCGCCGGTACAAGACTGATGGTGGGCTGAGGTACCCGCCACCGTTGGGTGCGCTTATGAAACGAAACGCTCTTATATTTTTTTTACCCATACGAACAAAGGGCCTTCAGAAACTTTGCTTTGTTGAGCACGCCATGAGAGCAACTTTGATGGGGCGATCTATTTCGTCTGCCTGCGTCCGTTTGGATCAGCGCGGACAAAAGTGGCGGCCCAACGCGTCGACCCAAACTTAAATCGTGTCTGCCCGGCGTCCGCGCCGACCAATTTCCGGTCCAAAATTGTGCCTGGAATACGTCGGCGCGGACGCGAAGCGGACGCGCCGCGCGTCTCCTCGCCGTCCGCCGTGTCCCCACCTGGCGGCCACCCAACCGCCACGGTCAATATAATTTATGACGCACGTCCACCATGGGCCCACGCGTCAGCGATGGCGGTCGTCCTTTTTTAAGCCGGGCGTGCGGCGGAGCCGTCCTCATCCACTTACCATTCGCCCCACGTCCCCATCTGGCCACCCCTGCCCCCACGCCGGCGACAATCCTAGCCACCGCCAGCATGGGTTTCTTCTCCGCCATCGGCAGCAGCCGCAAGGGCAAAGCCCCCGCCCGCCATTCCCCCGCCCTCCCCGCGCCGACGTGCGCTCCCCAGCAGAGGCAACGCATAAACGTGCCGTTGCACCAGGTCGAGTGGCACTGGCACCACCGCGTGCCTCTGCCGTACCCGGACGTGACGCTGCCGCACGACTGGCATTTGGATCCAGAGAGGATCCCAGTGCCGGCGGCGCCGCGGACGGCGAGGACCCATGCGGAGGAGGTGCGGCGCCGGCGGGCATTGCTGACGTTGGAGCAGCGCGCCGACCCGCACTTCGCCGCCGACTCGCCCAACTGGGCTCGATGGTTCGCCTTCGAGCACGAGGAGGCGAGGCGACGCGGCGTCCGCGGCGTCGACCACAGCCTGCCGCCACCCGCGCTCGTCGTCCGCAACGAGGACCAGGAGGCCGAGGCCGCGTACCAGGCGGCCATCAAGGAGAGCGAGGAGGAGGAGCGGTGGAGGGAGGCGGACGAGGCGGCTTTCGAGGCGGCCATGGCCCTCTCCGCGGCGTGCGACCGCGTCGTGCCGCCGGTGGCCCCGCCGTCCCCGCCCAAAGCCGAGCTGGAGGAGCCGGCCTACCGCGGGCGCTACTCCTGGACCGGAGTAGTGCGCGAGTGGGTCAGCGCTCCGCTGATCTGGCTCGGGGCGACGGAGAAGCAGGAGGCGGCCTACCTCGACCACTGGCGCCGCGTTCGGCTGGCCAAGGAGCGTTGGAAGGGCAAGCGTCTGCAGATGCTCGAGCGCGAGGCCGACGAGGAGGCGCGCCAGGCCCAGGCAACGGCGGCAAAGCCCGATATCGCCGCCGTCTGGAACACGACGTTCCCTGGGCCGGCCCTGCGCCGACGTTGATCGACCTCACCAGTCCCGACGCAGACGCCGCCGCCGACGAGGACGCCTAGGGGCAGCGCGTCGTCTTGTTTTTAGTGTTTTTATTAATGTAATGTGGACTTTTGCCGGTCTTCGTGGTCGGCTTTTATGTTTAATTAAATGCATATATATTTTCAAACTGCTTGCAATATTTTTTTATCGCGCCGACGAAATGGGTCGGTCCAGCGTTGGGCGCTCGCGCCGACCTAAACACAGTGCCGGACGTTTGTGTCCGCCGGGCCGACCCAAACGAACAAAAAGCGGACAAAAGCGCAGTCCGTTTGAGTCGGCCCGTTGGAGTTGCTCTGAATCATGATGCATTCCACCTGATAGCAGCAAGGGGGGAAATTAAGGTGCATATTATTATTATCATAGCAAATCAAGATACTGTTGTTTAGCCAAAAGGAAATGCATGGTTCTCTTCCATTAATGGCAAAAGGGGACACATGTAGTAATTCAGGTTTTGAACACCAATGGCAAAAGAGAGCACATGTAGATGTCAGAAATTCGAGCTTCAAATTTTAATCCACGAGTCTTAACCAATATAGGACATATCATGAGAGCCAACTATCGCTACATGGTTACTCCCTCCGTTCCAAATTAAAACGGAGGGAGTAGGACTTAAACGGGGTGGCTGTGCCGCAACCCATGAAGGGTCAAACCACATGTTTGACACTATGTGTTTCTTATTAACACAATATTCTTTCAGTCTGAGGTGATGTTCTTATCGATGGCGAAGCATGTGAGGCAACCTTGCCAACCGTGAATCATTTTTTTTTTGTCTTCAATAGGCTTTATGTGAATGCGTGTGTAGTGGCGGTGATGGTATTCATGTTTATGTTGTACTTAGCGTTTCTAAAGAAAATACATGTCACATATACTATAATATACATCGGCTAGGTTTCAATACTTCTCTACCAAAGTACATGTCTGTAAAGGACTTCCATTGATATGATTTACAATACATGCAAAAATATAACAGATTGAAAATTCTAATATGCTAGAAAACTAAACAATCAGGCATCGAACACTACCAAATATTTTCGCTAAACAGAGCACGGCTGATAATCATTATAATTATACTTAAACTGGTGAGGTCTTTCTACAAAGCGTACGATCGATTTTTCCTAAATCTTACTGCTAATATATATAAATATTATATTGCTAAGGTCAAAGTTGTAGCATTATCTTTATGAAGAAAATATATTTTTGCTTTATTTTTAAAATTTCCACTAATATGCCTACTAAAATTAAAAGTCAAAGTTTAATAGACCATGTCTATACCTACAACACAACATAATTATGAACAAAGGAATAAGATGTCCCCACAAAAAGAAAGAATACAAAGGAGCGTGCTACAAACAATTCCCTCCTAGATTTTCCGAGCTCCAAAGTGTATGGGAAACCATACATGCATAGGAAGAATGGGCCGTAGATTTGGTACATTTTCCTAATTGATAATCTAAGGCCTATATTTTATATTAGCCTTCTAAAAAATATTAACTACACACATATGTTTGTGTTTTGAGTTAATGTAAATTTAATATCATGTAGTCCATAATTTATTCTACGAAAACTAATACACCAATAAAGATATTGCCCATGCATGCCACAGATCACAGGACTTTAGTTACAAATAATAAAGAAACAACCTAGGTAAACAAAAGGACAAAGAAACAATATGCCATGTGCCCATGCGGCCGCCCCTCCGCCCCTCTCCTACTCCTCTCTTGTATATATCATTACAAAGGCATAAACACTGAAAATGTAATTTAATTACAAGATAAGGTTTTAATGCATGATGTACATGTGAATATATGATACAAATTATGATTACAAGATACATATACTCCAACATAATTGAAGAAAATATAGTGTGATGATATGAGAGGGTA